>NW_020523790.1:0-112714 GCF_003368295.1 Carassius auratus | reverse complement strand
CTGTTAATGCTGTAAGACAGTTTTTAATGTGTTAGAAGTTATATGCACAAAAACTAATGTTAGGACTTCAATGATCAAGATTGTCAGTTTACAGCTTTCTGAGTCCAGTATGCTGAAATAGTGTTTCTGTTCAAATGAAGTGAAATCAAGCCCCAAATTTCTGCTCAAAAGCTTTTCTCTCTATTAGATAAAGCTGTTTCATTCCAGTATTCAGTGCAAAACTTGCCAAACTGAAACAAGCTTATGTCTTATTGAAATAAAATGTTTTCTGCAATGCTGTAAGACAGTTTTTAATGTTTTAGAAGTTATATACACAAAAAACTTATGTTTAGGACTTCAATGATCAAGATTCTCAGTTTACAGCTTTCTGAGTCCAGTAATGCTAAAATAGTGTTTCTGTTCAAATGAAGTGAAATCAAGCCCAAATCTGCTCAAAAGCTTTTCTCTCTATTAGAGAAAGCTGTTTCATTTCAGTATTCAGTGCAAATCTTGCTAAACTGAAACATGCTCATGTCTTATGAAATAAAATGTTTTCTGCAATGCTGTAAGACAGTTTTTAATGTGTTAGAAGTTATATACACAAAAACTAATGTTAGGACTTCAATGATCAAGATTGTCAGTTTACAGCTTTCTGAGTCCAGTAATGCTAAAATAGTGTTTCTGTTCAAATGAAGTGAAATCAAGCCCAAATCTGCTCAAAAGCTTTTCTCTCTATTAGAGAAAGCTGTTTCATTCAGTATTCAGTGCAAATCTTGCCAAACTGAAACATGCTTATGTCTTATGAAATAAAATGTTTTCTGCAATGCTGTAAGACAGTTTTTAATGTGTTAGAAGTTATATGCACAAAAACTAATGTTAGGACTGCAATGATCAAGATTGTCAGTTTACAGCTTTCTGAGTCCAGTAATGCTGAAATAGTGTTTCTGTTGAAATGAAGTGAAATCAAGCCCAAATGTGCTCAAAAGCTTTTCTCTCTATTAGATAAAGCTGTTTCATTCAGTATTCAGTGCAAATCTTGCCAAACTGAAACAAGCTTATGTCTTATGAAGTACAATGTTTTCTGCAATGCTGTAAGACAGTTTTTAATGTGTTAGAAGTTATATGCACAAAAACTTATGTTAGGACTTCAATGATCAAGATTGTCAGTTTACAGCTTTCTGAGTCCAGTAATGCTGAAATAGTGTTTCTGTTGAAATGAAGTGAAATCAAGCCCAAATCTGCTCAAAAGCTTTTCTCTCTATTAGATAAAGCTGTTTCATTCAGTATTCAGTGCAAATCTTGCCAAACTGAAACAAGCTTATGCCTTATGAAGTACAATGTTTTCTGCAATGCTGTAAGACAGTTTTTAATGTGTTAGAAGTTATATACACAAAAACTTATGTTAGGACTTCAATGATCAAGATTGTCAGTTTACAGCTTTCTGAGTCCAGTAATGCTGAAATAGTGTTTCTGTTCAAATGAAGTGAAATCAAGCCCAAATCTGCTCAAAAGCTTTTCTCTCTATTAGAGAAAGCTATTTCATTCAGTATTCAGTGCAAATCTTGCTAAACTGAAACATGCTTATGTCTTATGAAATAAAATGTTTTCTGCAATGCTGTAAGACAGTTTTTAATGTGTTAGAAGTTATATGCACAAAAACTAATGTTAGGACTGCAATGATCAAGATTGTCAGTTTACAGCTTTCTGAGTCCAGTAATGTTGAAATAGTGTTTCTGTTCAAATGAAGTGAAATCAAGCCCAAATCTGCTCAAAAGCTTTTCTCTCTATTAGAGAAAGCTGTTTCATTCAATATTCAGTGCAAATCTTGCCAAACTGAAAACAAGCTTATGCCTTATGAAGTACAATGTTTTCTGCAATGCTGTAAGACAGTTTTTAATGTGTTAGAAGTTATATGCACAAAAACTTATGTTAGGACTTCAATGATCAAGATTGTCAGTTTACAGCTTTCTGAGTCCAGTAATGCTGAAATAGTGTTTCTGTTTAAATGAAGTGAAATCAAGCCCAAATCTGCTCAAAAGCTTTTCTCTCTATTAGATAAAGCTGTTTCATTCAGTATTCAGTGCAAATCTTGCCAAACTGAAACAAGCTTATGTCTTATGAAGTACAATGTTTTCTGCAATGCTGTAAGACATTTTTTAATGTGTTAGAAGTTATATGCACAAAAACTTATGTTAGGACTTCAATGATCAAGATTGTCAGTTTACAGCTTTCTGAGTCCAGTAATGCTGAAATAGTGTTTCTGTTGAAATGAAGTGAAATCAAGCCCAAATCTGCTCAAAAGCTTTTCTCTCTATTAGAGAATGCGGTTTCATTCAGTATTCAGTGCAAATCTTGCCAAACTGATAGATGCTTATGCCATATGAAATACAATGTTTTCTGCAATGCTGTAAGACAGTTTTTAATGTGTTAGAAGTTATATGCACAAAAACTTATGTTAGGACTTCAATGATCAAGATTGTCAGTTTACAGCTTTCTGAGTCCAGTAATGCTGAAATAGTGTTTCTGTTCAAATAAAGCGAAATCTAGCCCAAATCTGCTCAAAAGCTTGTCTCTCTATTAGAGAAAGCTGTTTCATTCAATATTCAGTGCAAATCTTGCCAAACTGAAACATGCTTATGTCTTATGAAATAAAATGTTTTCTGCAATGCTGTGAGACAGTTTTTAATGTGTTAGAAGTTATATGCACAAAAACTAATGTTAGGACTTCAATGATCAAGATTGTCAGTTTACAGCTTTCTGAGTCCAGTAATGCTGAAATAGTGTTTCTGTTGAAATGAAGTGAAATCAAGCCCAAATCTGCTCAAAAGCTTTTCTCTCTATTAGAGAAAGCTGTTTCATTCAGTATTCAGTGCAAATCTTGCCAAACTGAAACATGCTTATGTCTTATGAAATAAAATGTTTTCTGCAATGCTGTAAGACAGTTTTTAATGTGTTAGAAGTTATATACACAAAAACTAATGTTAGGACTGCAATGATCAAGATTGTCAGTTTACAGATTTCTGAGTCCAGTAATGTTGAAATAGTGTTTCTGTTCAAATGAAGTGAAATCAAGCCCAAATCTGCTCAAAAGCTTTTCTCTCTATTAGAGAAAGCTGTTTCATTCAATATTCAGTGCAAATCTTGCCAAACTGAAACAAGCTTATGCCTTATGAAGTACAATGTTTTCTGCAATGCTGTAAGACAGTTTTTAATGTGTTAGAAGTTATATGCACAAAAACTTATGTTAGGACTTCAATGATCAAGATTGTCAGTTTACAGCTTTCTGAGTCCAGTAATGCTGAAATAGTGTTTCTGTTGAAATGAAGTGAAATCAAGCCCAAATCTGCTCAAAAGCTTTTCTCTCTATTAGATAAAGCTGTTTCATTCAGTATTCAGTGCAAATCTTGCCAAACTGAAACAAGCTTATGTCTTATGAAATAAAATGTTTTCTGCAATGCTGTAAGACAGTTTTTAATGTTTTAGAAGTTATATACACAAAAACTTATGTTAGGACTTCAATGATCAAGATTGTCAGTTTACAGCTTTCTGAGTCCAGTAATGCTAAAATAGTGTTTCTGTTCAAATGAAGTGAAATCAAGCCCAAATCTGCTCAAAAGCTTTTCTCTCTATTAGAGAAAGCTGTTTCATTCAGTATTCAGTGCAAATCTTGCTAAACTGAAACATGCTTATGTCTTATGAAATAAAATGTTTTCTGCAATGCTGTAAGACAGTTTTTTATGTGTTAGAAGTTATATGCACAAAAACTAATGTTAGGACTTCAATGATCAAGATTGTCAGTTTACAGCTTTCTGAGTCCAGTAATGCTGAAATAGTGTTTCTGTTGAAATGAAGTGAAATCAAGCCCAAATCTGCTCAAAAGCTTTTCTCTCTATTAGATAAAGCTGTTTCATTCAGTATTCAGTGCAAATCTTGCCAAACTGAAACAAGCTTATGTCTTATGAAATAAAATGTTTTCTGCAATGCTGTAAGACAGTTTTTAATGTGTTAGAAGTTATATGCACAAAAACTTATGTTAGGACTTCAATGATCAAGATTGTCAGTTTACAGCTTTCTGAGTCCAGTAATGCTGAAATAGTGTTTCTGTTGAAATGAAGTGAAATCAAGCCCAAATCTGCTCAAAAGCTTTTCTCTCTATTAGATAAAGCTGTTTCATTCAGTATTCAGTGCAAATCTTGCCAAACTGAAACAAGCTTATGTCTTATGAAGTACAATGTTTTCTGCAATGCTGTAAGACAGTTTTTAATGTGTTAGAAGTTATATGCACAAAAACTTATGTTAGGACTTCAATGATCAAGATTGTCAGTTTACAGCTTTCTGAGTCCAGTAATGTTGAAATAGTGCTTCTGTTCAAATGAAGTGAAATCTAGCCCAAATCTGCTCAAAAGCTTGTCTCTCTAATAGAGAAAGCTGTTTCATTCAATATTCAGTGCAAATCTTGCCAAACTGAAAGATGCTTATGCCTTATGAAATATAATGTTTTTTGCAATGCTGTAAGACAGTTTTTAATGTGTTAGAAGTTATATGCACAAAAACTTATGCTAGGACTACAATGATCAAGATTGTCAGTTTACATGTTTCTGAGTCCAGTAATGTTGAAATAGTGCTTCCGTTCAAATGAAGTGAAATCAAGCCCAAATCTGCTCAAAAGCTTTTCTCTCTATTAGAGAAAGCTGTTTCATTCAGTATTCAGTGCAAATCTTGCCAAACTGAATGATGCTTATGCCTTATGAAATACACTGTTTTCTGCAATGCTGTAAGACAGTTTTTAATGTGTTAGAAGTTATATGCACAAAAACTTATGCTGGGACTACAATGCTCAAGATTGTCAGTTTACATGTTTCTGAGTCCAGTAATGTTGAAATAGTGCTTCTGTTCAAATGAAGTGAAATCAAGCCCAAATCTGCTCAAAAGCTTTTCTCTCTATTAGAGAAAGCTGTTTCATTCAGTATTCAGTGCAAATCTTGCCAAACTGAATGATGCTTATGCCTTATGAAATACAATGTTTTCTGCAATGCTGTAAGACAGTTTTTAATGTGTTAGAAGTTATATGCACAAAAACTTATGCTAGGACTACAATGCTCAAGATTGTCAGTTTACATGCTTTTGAGTCCAGTAATGTTGAAATAGTGCTTCTGTTCAAATGAATTGAAATCAAGCCCAAATCTGCTCAAAAGCTTTTCTCTCTATTAGAGAAAGCTGTTTAATTCAGTATTCAGTGCAAATCTTGCCAAACTGAAAGATGCTTATGCCTTATGAAATACAATGTTTTCTGCAATGCTGTAAGACAGTTTTTAATGTGTTAGAAGTTATATGCACAAAAACTTATGCTAGGACTACAATGCTCAAGATCGTCAGTTTACATGTTTCTGAGTCCAGTAATGTTGAAACAGTGCTTCTGTTCAAATCAAGTGAAATCTAGCCCAAATCTGCTCAAAAGCTTGTCTCTCTAATAGAGAAAGCTGTTTCATTCAATATTCGGTGCAAATCTTGCCAAACTGAAAGATGCTTATGCCTTATGAAATACAATGTTTTATGCAATGCTGTAAGACAGTTTTTAATGTGTTAGAAGTTATATGCACAAAAACTAATGTTAGGACTACAATGCTCAAGATTCTCAGTTTACATGTTTATGAGTCCAGTAATGTTGAAATAGTGCTTCTTTTCAAATTAAGTGAAATCAAGCCCAAATCTGCTCAAAAGCTTGTCTCTCTATTCGAAAAAGCTGTTTCATTCAATATTCAGTGCAAATCGTGCCAAACTGAAATATGCTTATGCCTTATGAAATACAATGTTTTCTGCAATGATGTAAGACAGTTTTTAATGTGTTAGAAGTTATATGCACAAAAACTTAAGTTAGGACTTCAATGATCAAGATTGTCAGTTTACAGCTTTCTGAGTCCAGTAATGTTGAAATAGTGCTTCTGTTCAAATGAAGTGAAATCTAGCCCAAATCTGCTCAAAAACTTGTCTCTCTATTAGAAAAAGCTGCTTCATTCAATGTTCAGTGCAAATCTTGCCAAATTGAAAGATGCTTATGTCTTATAAAATAAAATGTTTTCTGCAATGCTGTAAGACAGTTTTTAATGTGTTAGAAGTTATATGCACAAAAACTTATGCTAGGACTACAATGCTCAAGATTGTCAGCTTACATGTTTCTGAGTCCAGTAATGTTGAAATAGTGCTTCTGTTCAAATGAAGTGAAATCTAGCCCAAATCTGCTCAAAAGCTTGTCTCTCTAATAGAAAAAAAAGCTGTTTCATTCAGTATTCAGTGCAAATCTTGCCAAACTGAAAGATGCTTATGCCTTATGAAATACAATGTTTTCTGCAATGCTGTAAGACAGTTTTTAATGTGTTAGAAATTATATGCACAAAAACTTATGTTAGGACTTCAAATGCTCAAGATTGTCAGTTTACAGGTTTCTGAGTCCAGTAATGTTGAAATAGTGCTTCTGTTTAAATGAAGTGAAATCTAGCCCAAATCTGCTCAAAAGCTTCTTTCTCTGTGAGTTAGAGCTGCTTCATTCAATGTTCAGTGCAAATCTTGTCAAACTGAAAGATGCTTATGTCTTATGAAATACAATGGGTCTCATTCACTAAATATGCGTAGGCACAGATTTTTGCATGAAATGTGCGTACGGACATTTTCACGAATAAATCATGATTCATCAAAAACTTTCGTACTAAAATTTATTCTAAATGTACGAAAAGATTTTAAGAACATCTTATACCACACGTACGCAATAATCATGTGCTAAGAACCCTATATAATTAGATGTTATTAATAAATTATAATTACAGATCCAATTTTACAATATATAAATATATATATTAGAGGTCCAAACAACAATCACCTGATCTATCCTTATATAAACGGTGATTAATGTCTCATCTTGTGTTTAGAGGCATGGCACAATTGGTACTGCTTGAAGACATCGCGGCGTGTGCTCTAAGGAGAGAGCGCGTCTTTGGAGAGCGCACAGATATGTTCGATGAGAGTGAAGAATGGCTGTTCAGTCGCTTTAGGTTGCCCAGAGAAGTTCTCATTGATTTATGCAACTCACTGGAACCACACCCAGCCCTTATATGAAGCTGGTTTGGGCATGAATTATGCTAATTACTGACCTCGTGCACGCGGGCGCTCATTTAGAAGACTCCAAATTCACTAACAGAAGAACGAGTTTAAGAATAAGCTCATGTGCTTACGCACGTGTTGTGAATTAGGTGGAAAGTTCTCGTGAGAAGTTCAAATGTGCGTATAAATAAGAAAATTGTAAGCAAAAATTAGTGAATGAGACCCAATGTTTTTGCAATGCTGTAAGACAGTTTTTAATGTGTTAGATGTTATATGCATACAAACTTATGTTAGAGCTTCATTGCTTAAGATTGTCAGTTTAGTTCACAGGTTTCTGAGACCAGTAATGTTCAAATAGTGCTTCTGTTCAAATGAAGTGAAATCTAGACCAAATCTGCTCAAAAGCTTGTCTCTCTATGAGATAATGCTGCTTCATTCAATATTCAGTGCAAATCTTGCCAAACTGAAAGATGCTTATGCCTTATGAAATACAATGTGTTTGCTATGCTGTAAGACAGTTTTTAATGTGTTAGAAGCTATATGCACAAAATCTTATGTTAGAGCTTCGATGCTCAAGATTGTCCGTTTACTGGTTTCTTAGACCAGTAATGTTGAAATAGTGCTTCTGTTCAAATGAAGTGAAATCTAGCCCAAATCTGCTCAAAAGCTTGTCTTTCTATGAGAGAAAGCTGCTTCATTCAATATTCAGTGCATATCTTGCCAAACTGAAAGATGCTTATGCTTTATGAAATACAATGTTTTTGCAATGCTGTAAGACAGTTTTTAATGTGTTAGATTTTCTATGTACATAAACTTATGTTTACAGCTTTCTGAGCACAATAATGCTTAGTTAGTGCTTCTGGTCAAATGAAGCTAAAAGAAGCCCACAAATGCTGAACAGCCTTTCTCTCAGTGAGAGAAAGCTGCTTTAGTCAATGTTTAGTGCAAGACTTGCAAATATGAAAGATCATTCTGACTTATGAATTAAAGTTTTTTTTTTTTTTTTTTTTTTGCAATGCAGAAAGATAGTTTTAATGTGTTAGAAGTTCTAAGTAAAGAAACTAGACAGCTCACATACGTTGGGCCAATGTTGACCCGATCTACAAAATTCCATCGGCACAATGTCACTCAGGCAGCGTTTGCTAATAGGGAAGATGTCACCACATTTTGCTCATCATTACGGACCACCTGCGGCTTCCGCCACTGGTTTATAATAAAACCATACACACCACTCTCAAGAACAGTTGTAACTTTATTAATATTTCCATTTATTTCATATCACATGTACAAATACTTAACATTTACCAGATGCTTTGATCAAAAGTGGATAATTTGGGATTATTTGTAGTCTTTTGAAAATTAACCATGATTTTACTACAGCATTTGCAGTAAAACCATATTAAAAACAAAATCGACCATACTTTTACTGCAATCACCATGGCTTAACTATGACTGTTGCAGTAAAACCATAGTAACTAAAAAAATAACCGTTACTACAGCATTTGTAGTAAAAACATGGTTAAACATTGTATATATATATATATATATATATATATATATATATATATATATATATATATATATATGAAACATGCTGCACAACTCCTTGTTCAAGCTGTTGTTCTGTCCAGGGTGGACTATTGTAATGTCCTCTTGGCAGGTCTTCCAGCCAGTTCTATCAAACCTTTACAATTAATCCAGAAGGGGGCAGCAAGATTAGTTTTTAATGAGCCAAAAAGAATACACGTCACACCTCGTTACTGGCTTCCAATAGCTGCTCGCATAAAATTCAAGTCATTGATGTTTGCCTACAAAACTACCACTGGCTCTGCACCCATTTACCTAAATTTGTTACTTCAGACTTATGTGCCCTCTAGAAGCTTACGTTCTGCAAGTGAATGTTGCTTGATTGTGCCATCCCAAAGAAGCCACTTTTACAGACTTGTTCTTCCCTCCTGGTGGAATGACCTTCCCGACTCAATCCGAGTAGCTGAGTCCTTAGCCATCTTCAAGAATCGGCTTAAAACCCATCTCTTCCATCTTTATTTGACTCTTTAAGTTTAACACTCACTATTCTAATTCTATTCTTAAAAAAAAAAAAAAAAGAAAGAAATTCTAACTACCTTTCTAATCTTTTTGTATTTTCTTTACATTTATTATGCAATTGTGTGAGTGTGTGTGTGTGTAAAGAACTCTAACACTAACTTGGCTCTATTCTTTTTTTATTCTATCTTTTCTTTTTATTTATTATATTATTTAACCTGTTAACTGTCACTCACAGAAATATCTAACACAGAACATTTCCTAAAAATGCATTCAGATATGTTTGTACACGTTTATAGTTCTATGGGGTTTCATGTATAATTGTTTCTTTGACTTTTAGATACGTGTAGTTCAATATTTACCCGCGTTGTGAATCGGTTGTGAGAGGACGTCACCTAGTGACGTCATTTACACGTGCATTACATGTCCATCATGACCCTCTGTGAAATCCTTGTGGAATATGCAAAAGCTGTGCTTACACCTTGATTAATACTGCAATAATTAATTAAAGTGCACCAAGTAGTTTTTAAGAGGTTTTAAAGAGGTTGTGAATAGACGTCCACTGACGTCTTTTACACGTCTTGTCATGGTTTGTGAAAAGATGTCCAAGCAAGACTAGCAGAAAAAAAAAATATACAAAGTAAATATATTCACTTTATCTTGTTAAAAAATATATAATCACAAAGAGCCCAGTGTAGTTAAGTGATTGCAAAGCAATGCTGCAATTTAGTCATTATTTCAACCTGTTTTATGTATATGTTGTTATTATTTATAGAATCTATGCATATACATGTAAAACAGATATATACCCAGTCACAATTTCGGTCTGTGTTGAATGTAATTGCCAAAACGGTGCTGCCAAGATGTAGACACAAAATATACTAATATATTTCGTGTAATTACAAAATCATGCGATAGGATAGATTATCTCGCGAGATCTCGCTTTCTTCCGGAAGTTCCCTTCCAGAAGTTCCGGTATATTGAGCAGGAAACCACGAGGAGGAGAGGACTCGAAGAGGACTGAGATGTATCGATATAAATTATATAAAATCTACTGTTGTGTAAGTACATTTTGTATTATTTGATTAACATGCTTGGATTTTACTTGTTTGACAAAAAGGAACCGAGAGAAATGATGCCTACATTGTCAACTGAAATTCACTGAGTATGGCTAAAATTAGCTAACGTTAGAAGGCTAAAAGTTACTTATATTGATGTAATTTTTATTGGTACGCTTTAATTAATTATTCAGAGGACATCACAGCCCTCCTGTCTTATCAGAAATGTCCTGTTCACTTTCTCACAGTTACACTGTGAGTGTTTCTCAGGGGCATCACATTAAATCATAACACCTTTTGTACAATAAAAATAAAATCTAATGCTTGTTGATTACCTTTTTTTCTAATGTTTCATTCATGATTCATTCATCTTGGTCAAAGGTTTTTTTTTTAGCTGTAGACCATAAAGATATTTTGAAAATAAGTGCATGTCATTTATCTCAAATTTTTTATTTTATTTATATAAAAAAAAAAAAAAAAAAAAACATGTATTCTCTTCCATAAGATGCTGTGAAGAGGTAGAGACTCTGAATGGGATGCAGCAATGACAGAAAACCTGAAGCTCGCGCCATGAAGAGATGGGGGTGGAGGTTACAAGAAATGAGCCAAACAACTGTAGTGTGTTTAAGGGATATTTCACCCAAAAATGAAAATAGTCATAATTTTCTCACCCTCATGTTATAATCATAATAATTTTTCCTACAGTGGCAGTTAATGGATTGTGAGATCTGTTTGGTTACAAACATTCTTCCAAATATCTTTGTGTTTATGAGACAACTGTGTAAGTCAATGACAAGATTAAAAAATAATTGATAAAAAGAAACCATCTTTTAACATTCTAGTAGAAAACATTCTCAGAAATGTAATATTTGAATTCATGTCGGTTCTATACAGTTTAAAATCATTTACACCACTTTGATTTTATAAATAGCAATGATTTCAAACATATTTTATGATGAGGGTCTTATGTTTTATGATTTTCTTGTCACATGACAACAATGGCTCCTGCAAGGTGTTTATGCCACATGTTCAAATATGAATAATATTCTTAATATTATATGATTAAAGTATTTTAAAATAAATGCAATTAATATTGATTTATAATATTATATATTAAAAACATTAATAAACAAACACTGTGCAAATATACATTTTTAACAATAATAAAGCACTTTTTATTCAGTGATGCCCCTCATTAAATCATATTTCTGATGAAAAAAATGGTAGGCCTGTAAACTTATTTCAGAAATCCAAAATGGATACAAAGATAACATTGAAAAACACATTTTTAAATTAAATAGATTATCATCTTGAAGATTCTTATTTGTCATTTTCCCAGTAAAGCAAACATGAAAACAATATTGTCAGAACACAGAAAAGTATACAGGTTTGAAACATGAGGGTGATTAAATGAAAGAATTTTCCCTTTATATAATAATTCAGTATTTTGTAATTAGTATTTTAGTTTGGTTAACAGATGCTAAACTGTTCAAAAACAATAAAAAGTGCTAATAAATCAGAACATGCTTCTTTTTTTGCATATGTCCACAAATAATGTGTTATTGTTAGTGATATACACGTGATTAAGATGTTTTATGGACATTCATGTCTGACTGGACCGATCTTGAACTTTTGTCAAGATGTGTTAAACCTCAAGACATAATTGATTGCCTTGCACGATGTTACACAGTGGGTGTGTGATTATTTTATATGCAGGCTTATATATACATACCCTTAAACTATGCAGCAACGCATTTAAAAATCCAGAAGACAACGACGTCCAGAAATCGACGCATTTAGACGTCCAGAAGACGACACATTTAGACATCCAGGGACGTGCAGAAAAGACGTGCAGTTCACGTCTAAAAGACGTCAAAGACGTCGGTTCAACTGTCATTTTGGAACTATTTTTCAACCATGATAGGACGTCTCGGATGGACGTCTTTTCAACGGTCAAAAGACGTCCGAATGTTTGCTGGGTACTCATTTGTAAGTTGCTTTGGATAAAAGTGTGTGCTAAATGAATAAATATAAATGTAATGTAAATATATATAGCACTTTTCACAATACTTATCATTTCAAAGTAGGTTTACAGAAAATGCATGTTTCAAGGTTACAATTTAAAAAGAGACTCGCTGGGGAAGACCATCTACTAGTTCATAATACAAGTATTGTGTTCACTGCTGTCAACATCAAATGCTGTCTTTATGCCCAAAACTGAGTTACAATAATAAAAGAGTTACATAAACACAACATAAAACCAGGCAAGCAATAATTAAGCAATTCAAATGATTTAAATTGCATGATAAAAAAACAAATTCTAAAATATTTTCTGATAAAATCTAAACAAGTCTCTAGTTTTGTGTTCAGTTAACATTATCCTTCAACATTTTTAAAGGGTAAGTTTAAAAATGTTCAATCCATTTTGTACTGTTACAATGTTGTTAACATTTGTAAAAGAACAATATTTATTCTTTCTCCAACATACCGTTTATTTGCCGGCAAAACTGATGCAAAACAGCAATTTTAATTTAGATGCTGCATTGTGTCATTCTGTCAAAACTTGTCACTTCATTTTGCATCATCCTGTGGAGTGCTTACAAATAAAATGGGGCATATAGGTACACATAACTCAGAGAAAGAGTAATGCAGATATTAGAGACGTTGCAATAAAGCAGTTTGAAAATCATTAAACTTAACCTTACAGGCAACATAAGTATAATATTTGTTTTGTGTGTCCGATGTTTTGTGTGTCCATGTACAGCTGTTGACGTCGTCTGTAGTCTTTGTGAGCGTTGGTGTCATCTGAAGTCTTCACAAGTGAGTTTTGATTCAGTCTGGAGCTGGTATAATCTCTATTAACCTTGGGATGGGCATCCTGAGATAGAAACAGAAAAAAAAGAGTTTAGCATAGCTGCTGCTGTTCATTTTATTTCAGACAAAAAATGATTTATTTCACACATATCTGGAGTGCATGGTTATTAGATGTGTTGTGTGAATATTCAAATATTTATTTTAATCTAATTTAAACTAAAATAGTGTGTTCTGAGCCCCAAATATTATAAGGAAGGCTAATTCAAAGTAAAATACCAAAAAGTTCTACTTCCTTTGTGTCTAATGACTTTGATAAATCCTTGGAATTAGAAATTAGAACTTTGTGACCTCACTACAGGCCAAGCAACACAGCTGCTGCTGCCCCCATTTGTGCTTATTTTGCTATATATATATACATATATAGACATATATATAGACATATATATATATATATATATATATATATATATATATATATATATATATATATATATATACTGTATATACATACAAAAACTTTAGGCAGGTGCTCAATCACATGATACACTTCACTAATCAATAATCTAAAATCGACACACTGCCACTAATGCTTTCAAAAATCAATTTATTGATGAAGTGTTTCATGTGATCCCTTAGTAAATGTATTATTTGTGGAACAGGCAGTCTCTTTAGAAAGAAATACACATGCCACTGAACCATAGGTGGAACATCATATATTTGTAATTTATATTACCGTTAAAAGTTTGGGGTCAGTACGATTTTTTACGCCTTTGAGAGAAGTCTCTTCTGCTCACTAATGCTGCCTTTATTTGATCAGAAAGAAATAAAAACAGTTATATTTTGAAATATTTAACAATTTAACAAAAGTTTTCTATGTGAATATATTGTGAAATGTCATTTATTTCTGTGATCTAAGCTAATTTTTATTATTCCAGTCTTCAGTGTCACATGATCCTTCAGAAATAATACTGATTTGTTGCTCTAGAAACATTTTTGATTATTATTATTGTCTTATCAATTATCAAAAGTTAGAAAAAGAAACATTTGTGTTTCAAATAAACACTGTACTGTTTTAAAACTTTATTCATCAAGGAATGCTGAAAAAAATGAACAGCTGTTTTCTACAGAAGCAAATCCTTGTTCAAGAATGATAAAATGTTATTTTAAATTAAATGTTATTTGATTATTTAGGTATCATTTTCATTAGTGTAATGTCCACAAATTGCCTATGATTAGTTTAGTTGAGGTTGACCTGGGATATCCTACATGAAAAAAGTCAATGGCCAGCACTACAGATAGTGCTACCCTTTTGTTGAAAGAAGTCACTTCTGATTTGTTATTTGTTACTTATTTGTTATGTGTTACTTATTGTGTTCATATTGTATTGTAAAACACTTTTGCTGCTATTGAGGTGGGATAGGGATAAGGTTAGGGAGAGGGTTGGAGGTATGGGTAAGTTTAAGGGTGGGTTAAGGTGTAAAGTATGGGTCAACAGTGTAATTATAAATATAATTACAGAAATTAAACACAGATGCAATTACATGTCATTTTTTTTTTTTAAATATAAGCACCATGTAAAAACATGTATGTACACAATAAGTACATTGTACTAAATTATTAATTAAAATGTAAGTACATAGTAGTTAAGGCCACTTAATATAAAGTGGGTCCGCATTAGTGACAGAACCATCAGCCAATCAAATTTTGACATTCAATGACAGCACACCTTCTGGGTCTAGCGACGTGCCCAGTGCTACCCCCAGCGTTAGATTGCCCCTTTAACATTTAACTATGTTAACATGAACAATAATTATATAGCATTCATTAATGTCAGTTAATATTCCAAAATGAAACATTAAAACATTGTTTAATGTGATTTTTTTCCAAGCACATTTTACCAATTCCAAACCATATCAATGTTAATAACTACCATTAATTTAGTATTTAATCATTTATGAGTGATATTGTCCATGAAAGCTGTAAGAGAAAAACTCCTTATATTAAGGTGTGCAGAATTATTAGGCATGTTTTCTTTTACAGATGAAATGAGCCAATAAAGGGAGTTCTAATTCAGACTGAAAAGTCAAAAATGTATAAATCCCCATGAGAAATATCAAAAACTAATGAAATAAAGTAATTGCAAAGTTAATACACTAATACTTACAGTTTCGCTATAAGCATGTGTTGTGATGATTTCCAGCGCGTTTCACTATATGCATTTGTTGTGATGATTTACAGCGCGTTTCACTGTATGTATGTGTTGTGATGATTTGCAGCGCAATTTGTTATGCGCATGTGTTGTGATGATTTGCAAAACTTGTGTTGTCAAACTGATGAAGATATTTCTTCATTAGGGCCCGAGCACCGAGGTGCGAGGACCCTCTTGTATCTGCTTTGTGTATTATTATTAAGGCCCGAGCACCGAGGTGCGAGGACCCTCTTGTATCTGCTTTGTTTATTATTATTATTATTATTAGGGCCCGAGCACCGATGGTGTGAGGACCCTATTGTATCTGCTCTGTTTATTATTATTATTCCGCTTCTCCAAAATGAATCGCATTTTTGAGGGCTTAAACATGCTCAAAAAGTCATGAAACTTTGCACACGCATAAAACCAGGTGAAAATTTTCGTCTGATATAGGATTCAGAAGAGGGTGTGGCAAAATGGCTCGACAGCGCCACCTATACCAAGAAAATCAACAGCCTTCGAGCTATGTTTCAGGTACATGCACGAAAATTGGCACACATATGTAACACACCAATACCTACAAAAAAGACTCTTGGAGCAAAATTCTAAAACCAACAGGAAGTCGGTTATTTGTAATATTATGAGCAAATTTTGTGTAATTTTGGTCATTTCCATATGTTGTATTTTAACGAACTCCTCCTAGAGATTTCTTCAAATCAACACCAAATTTGGTATGCCTAATCTAAAGGCATTTGCGATGTTAAATTGCGAAGATCTTGAGTTTTCGTTGAAGGGCGTGTCCGTGGCGGCCTGGCGAATTTCGATGATTCGCCATGAAAAATGAAGTTGTTATAACTCAAACATACAATGTCCAATCTGCCCCAAACTTCACATGTTTGATGAGACTCCAAACCTGAACAGATTGACATGCCCATATTCAGTTTTAGTCATAGCGCCACCTATTGGCAACAGGAAGTGACATATTTTACGCTGTGACGAACTACTCCTAGAAATTTTTTGACATCAATGTCTTTTTTGTGGTCAGTCTAATCTAAAGGCCTGTGCGATGTTCAGTTGTGAAGATCTTGAGTTTTCGTTAAAAGGCGTGTCCACGGCACCATGGCGAAGTTCGATGTCTCGCCATGTGAATAAAAGATGTTATAACTCAGGCATAAAATGTACGATCTTCCCCAAACTTCACATGTGTGATAAGAGTCCTGACCTGAACAGATCTGCAGGCCAATATTCCACCGGGTGTGGCAGAATGGCTCGATAGCGCCACCTATACACTTTCAACGGAGTGTGCCTCGAGCTATGTTTCACGTACATGTACAAAAATTGGTACACACATGTAAGTCACCAATATCTACAAAAAAGTCTCTTGGTATGAAATCCGAATCCCAACAGGAAGTCGGTTATTTTGAATTTTCCCTGCAAAATTGGTCTTGTTTTTGACATTTTCAGGGGTTGTACTTTAACGAACTCCTCCTAGAGATTTATTCAGATCAACACCAAACTTGGTCAGTGTAATCTAAAGCCATTTGCGATGTTAAATTGTGAAGGACTTGAGGTTTCGTTAAAGGGCGTGTCCATGGCGGCCTGACAAATTTCGATGTTTGCCATGAAAAAGGAAGTTGCTGTAACTCAGACATACAATGTCCAATCTGCCCCAAACTTCACATGTTGGATGATACTCTTGACCTGAACAGATCTACATGCCCACATTCAGTTATAGTCATAGCGCCACCTATTGGCAACAGGAAGTGACATATTTTACACTGTGACAGACTATTTCTAGAAATTTTATGACATCAATGCCTTTTTTGTGGTCAGTCTAATCTAAAGACCTGTGTGATGTTTAGTTGTGAAAATCTTGAGTTTTTGTTAAAAGGCGTGTCCATTGTGCCGTGACGAAATTCGATGTCTCGTCATGGGAAAAAAAGATGTTATAACTCAGGCATAAAGTGTCCGATCTTGCCAAAACTTCACATGTGTGATAAGGGTCCTAGCCTGAACAGATCTGAAGGCCAAAATTCCATTGGGTGTGGCAAAATGGCTCGATAGCGCCACCTATAAACTTTCAACGGAGTGCATATGCACATTCAATGGAGTGCGCCTCGAGCTATTTTTCAAGTACATGTACAAAAATCGGTACACACATGTAACACACCAATACCTACAAAAATGTCCCATGTTACGAAATCCGAATCCCATCAGGAAGTCGGTTATTTAGAATTATCTCTGCAAAATTGACGTTGTTTTTGCCATTTTCAGGGGTTGTACTTTAACAAACTACTCCTAGAGATATATTCAGATCAAGACCAAACTTGGTCAGTTAAATCTAAAGGCGTTTGTGATGTTAAATTGCGAAGATTTTGAGGTTTCGTTAAAGGGCGTGTCCATGGCGGCCTGACAAAATTCGATGTTTCACCATGAAAAAGGAAGTTGCTGTTACTCAGACTTACAATGTCCAATTTGCCCCAAACTTCACATGTTAGATAAGACTTCTGCCCTTAAACAGATCTACATGCCCATATTTAGTTATAGTCATAGCGCCACCTGCTGGCAACAGGAAGTGACATGTTGTATGCTGTGACAAACTTCTCCTAGAATTTTTTTTGAGATTAATGTATTTTTTGTAGTCAGTCTAATCTAAAGGCCTGTGCAATGTTAACTTGTGGAGATCTTGAGTTTTTGTTAAAGGGCATGTCCATGGCGTCATGACAAATTTTGATGTCTCGCCACAGCAAGAGAAGTTGTTGTAACTCAGGCATAATTTGTCCGATCTTCCCAAACTTCACATGTTCGATAAGAGTCCTGCCCTGAACACATCTGAAGGACAATATTCAATTATAATGATAGCACACCCTACTGGCAACACAAAGATTGGCACAAATATGGAGTAAACTTTGATATATTCAACTTATATTTATGAGTTTAAATGCATGTTTCCCACCGTTCACCTATTTACTGAAGCCACTCGCTGCCGGTGAGCCCGTGTGCGAGGGCCTGTTCATCGCTGCTTGCAGCTTTAATTCTTCTTCTTCTTCTTCTTCTTCTTCTCCCGAATGAATCGCATTTTTGAGGGCTTTAACATGCTCAAAAAGTCATGAAACTTTGCACACGCGTCAAACCTGGTGAAAATTTTCGTCTGATATAGGATTCAGAAGAGGGTGTGGCAAAATGGCTCGACAGCGCCACCTATACCAAGAAAATCAACAGCCTTCCAGCTATGTTTCACGTACATGCACGAAAATTGGCACACATATGTAACACACCAATACCTACAAAAAAAGACTCTTGGAGCGAAATTCTTAACCCAACAGGAAGTCGGTTATTTTTAATATTATGAGCATATTTTGTGTAATTTTGGTCATTTCCATGTGTTGTATTTTAACGAACTCCTCCTAGAGAGTTCTTCAAATCAACACCAAATTTGGTATGCCTAATCTAAAGGCCTTTGCGATGTTAAATTGCGAAGATCTTGAGTTTTCGTTGAAGGGCGTGTCCGTGGCAGCCTGGCGAATTTCGATGATTCGCCATGAAAAATGAAGTTGCTATAACTCACACATACAATCTCCAATCTGCCCCAAACTTCACATGTTTGATGAGACTCCGAACCTGAACAGATTGACATGCCCATATTCAGTTATAGTCATAGCGCCACCTATTGGCAACAGGAAGTGACATATTTTACGCTGCGACGAACTACTTCTAGAAATTTTATGACATCAATGTCTTTTTTGTGGTCAGTCTAATCTAAAGGCCTGTGCGATGTTCAGTTGTGAAGATCTTGAGTTTTCGTTAAAAGGCTTGTTCATGGCGCCGCGACGAAGTTTGATGTCTCGCCATGGGAATAAAAGATGTTATAACTCAGGCATAAAATGTCCGATCTTCCCCAAACGTCACATGTGTGATAAGAGTCCTGGCCTGAACAGATCTGCAGGCCAATATTCCACCGGGTGTGGCAGAATGGCTCGATAGCGCCACCTATACACTATCAACGGAGTGTGCCTTGAGCTATGTTTCTTGTACATGTACAAAAATCGGTACACACATGTAACTCACCAATATCTACAAAAAAGTCTCTTGGTATGAAATCCGGATCCCAACAGGAAGTCGGTTATTTTGAATTTTCCCTGCAAAATTGGTGTTGTTATTGCCATTTTCAGGGGTTGTACTTTAACGAACTCCTCCTAGAGATTTATTCAGATCAACACCAAACTTGGTCAGTGTAATCTAAAGCCATTTGCGATGTTAAATTGCGAAGGACTTGAGGTTTCGTTAAAGGGCGTGTCTCCACAGCAAGAGAAGTTGTTGTAACTCAGGCATAATTTGTTCGATCTTCCCCAAACTTCACATGTTCAATAAGACTCCTGCCCTGAACACATCTGAAGGCCAATAGTCCATTATCATGAGAGCACCACCTGCTGGCAACACAAAGATTGGCACAAATATGGAGTAAACTTTGATATATTCCACTTATATTTATGAGTTTAAATGCATGTTTCTCACCGTTCACCTATTTACTAAAGCCACTCGCTGCCGGTGAGCCCGTGTGCGAGGGCCCGTTCATCGCTGCTTGCAGCTTTAATTCTTCTTCTTCTTCTTCTTCTTCTTCTCCTGAATGAAATTCTAACCCAACAGGAAGTCAGTTATTTTTAATATTATGAGCATATTTTGTGTAATTTTGGTCATTTCCATGTGTTGTATTTTAACGAACTCCTCCTAGAGAGTTCTTCAAATCAACACCAAATTTGGTATGCCTAATCTAAAGGCCTTTGCGATGTTAAATTGCGAAGATCTTGAGTTTTCGTTGAAGGGCGTGCCCGTGGCGGCCTGGCGAATTTCGATGATTCGCCATGAAAAATGAAGTTGCTATAACTCACACATACAATGTCCAATGTGCCCAATACTTCACATGTTTAATAAGACTCCTGGCCTGAACATATTTACATGCCCATATTTAGTTATAGTCATAGCACCACCTATAGGCAACAGGAAGTGACATATTTTACACTTTGACAGACTACTCCTAGAAATGTTTTGACATCAATGTCTTTTTTATAGTCAGTCTAATCTAAAGGCCTGTGCAATGTAAAATTGTGAAGATCTTGAGTTTTCGTTAAGGGGCGTGTCCATGGCGCCGTGACAAAGTTCAAAGTCTCGCCAAGGGAATAAAAGTTGTTGTAACTCAGGCATAAAATGTCAGATCTTCCCCAAACTGCACATGTGTGATAAGAGTCCTGGCCTGAACACATCTGAAGGCCAATATTCCATCGGGTGCGGTAAAATGGCTCGATAGCGCCACCTATACACTTTCAACAGAGTGCGCCTCGAGCTATGTTTCACGTACATGTACAAAAATTGGTACACAAATGTAACACACCAATACCTACAAAAAAGTCTCTTGGTACGAAATCCAAATCCCATCAGGAAGTCAGTTATTTAGAATTTTCTCTGCAAAATTGGTGTTGTTTTTGCCATTTTCAGGGGTTGTACTTTAACAAACTACTCCTAGAGATATATTCAGATCAACACCAAACTTGGTCAGTTAAATCTAAAGGTGTTTGTGATGTTAAATTGCGAAGATTTTGAGGTTTCGTTAAAGGGCGTGTCCATGGCGGCCTGACAAAATTCGATGTTTCGCCATGAAAGAGGAAGTTGCTGTTACTCAGACTTACAATGTCCAATCTGCCCCAAACGTCACATGTTAGATAAGACGTCTGCCCTTAACAGATCAACATGCCCATATTCAGTTATAGTCATAGCGCCACCTGCTGGCAACAGGAAGTGACATGTTGTATGCTGTGACAAACTACTCCTAGAATTTATTTGAGATTAATGTATTTTTTGTAGTCAGTCTAATCTAAAGGCCTGTGCAATGTTAACTTGTAGAGATCTTGAGTTTTTGTTAAAGGGCATGTCCATGGCGTCATGACAAATTTTGATGTCTCGCCACAGCAAGAGAAGTTGTTGTAACTCAGGCATAATTTGTTCGATCTTCCCCAAACTTCACATGTTCGATAAGGGTCCTGCCCTGAACACATCTGAAGGCCAATAGTCCATTATAATGAAAGCACCACCTGCTGGCAACACAAAGATTGGCACAAATATGGAGTAAACTTTGATATATTCCACCTATATTTATGAGTTTAAATACATGTTTCTCACCGTTCACCTATTTACTAAAGCCACTCGCTGCCGGTGAGCCCGTGTGCGAGGGCCCGTTCATCGCTGCTTGCAGCTTTAATTAGGGCCCGAGCACCGATGGTGTGAGGACCCTCTTGGAATTGCTCCGTTTATTATTATTATTATTATTATTATTCTTCTCCATAATGAATCGCATTTTTGAGGGCCTAAACATACTCAAAAAGTCATGAAACTTTGCACACACCTCAGAACCGGCGAAAATTTACATATGATATGGGTTTCAGAAGTGGGTGTGGCAAAAGGGCTCAACAGCGCCACCTATACACGTTCAACGGTGTGCGCCTCGAGCTACATTTCATGTACATGTATGAAAATTGGTATACACATGTAACTCTCCAATACCTACAAAAAAGACTCTTGGACCAAAATTCTAAACCCAACAGGAAGTCGGATATTTTTAATTTTATGAGCAAATTTTGTGTCATTTTTGTCATTTCCATCTAAAGCCCTTTGCGATGTTAAATTGCGAAGGAATTGAGGTTTCGTTAAAGGGCGTGTCCATGGCGGCCTGACAAATTTTGATGTTTCGCCATGAAATAGAATGTTGTTGTAACTCAGGCATAAAATGTCCAATCATCCCCAAACCTCACATTGTTCGATAAAAGTCCTGCCCTGAACACATCTGAAGGCCAATATTCCATTATAATGATAGCACCACCTGCTGGCAACAGGAAGATTGGCACATATATGGAATAAACATTGATATATTCTACTTATATTTATGAGTTTAAACGCATATTTCTCACCGTTCACCTATTAACTAAAGCCACTCGCTGCCGGTGAGCCCGGGTGCGAGGGCCCGTTCATCGCTGCTTGCAGCTTTAATTAGGGCTCAAGCCCGAAGGGGCGAAGAGCCCTATTGTTCTTCTAAGGATTATTCTTATTATTAGGGCTCAAGCCCAAAGGGCGAGAGGCCTATTGTTTTCCTTAGGATTATTTTTTATTATTATTATTATTATTATTATTATTATTATTATTTTTTTTTTTTTTTCAACGTCTCGGGGGCTTTTGGGGCCCTTAACGTGCTTAAAAAGTCTTGAAAATTGGCACACAGATTGGAACCTGCGGCCATTAGGGCCGGGCAGAGACTGATACACGGGCGTGGCACAGGGGCTCTACAGCGCCCCCTGGAATATGGAGGGCCATATATCATACATTCTTGCTCGTAGACGAATGAAACTCGGTACACATATAAATCTCATCAATCCAAACAACTTTTGTATTGCATATCATAGGCTCCGCCCAACAGGAAGTTGGCTATTTAGGGTTTAGTATTCAAATTTTTCGTCAAAGTTGTGGGGGCTTTTGGGGTCCTTAACATACTCAAAAACTCTTGAAAATTTGCGCACACTTTGGAATCTGTGGCCTTTAGGAGCCTGCAGAGGCTGGGACCCGGGCGTGGCACAGGGGCTCTACGGCGCCCCCTGGAACACAGTCAGAAATGTTGATGTATAGCTCACACATACTTGCACATATTCATATGAAACTCAGTACACATATAGATCTCATCGTGCCGAACAACTTTCGTATTGCATATCATAGGCTCCACCCAACAGGAAGTCAGCTATTTAGAGTTATGTAAAAAGCGCATGCTCTGGAATTTGAAATACTTGTCATAGGTTTTTTTCTCGATTGCCGCCAAACTTGGTCAACATGATCTCAAGACACTGGGGATGAAAAATTGCCAGGGGATTTTTGATATCTCGAACGGTTTGCTCGTGGCGAGGCGTTGAAATTATGGCGAGAAATGAGAAACAGGAAGTGTCTAATACCGTCCACATACATTTCCTGATTTTAATCAAACTTCATCAGATTATTCGTTGTATGATGTCGATCGCATATATGTGACTATTAGGAGTCAAAGTTATAGCGCCACCAACTGGCAGAAGGAAGTGTGTCATTTTCAAAATGATTTGAATTCAGCATCTTATTATTACTCGATTTGCTTCAAACTTCATCAGAATAATGTTAAAACACAGCCGATATAAATCTGCAAGGGGGATATTGATATCTAAAAAATTGTTGGCGTGGCAACATGTCAAACTGGAATACTTCTCAGGTGATTTTGAGGCAAATAACATACTTAGAATTTCACAAAACTCTGAACACACATCAGTATTTCTGATAGGAACTTAAATTGTGAATTTTGGATAGCTTGAATGATTTTGCAGTGGTGATTTTTTTAAATGACCTTACAAAGGGAATCATTATTGTATTTTTAAATTGCAGCTTCCAAACACGTCAAAGAATTTTTTCATACAGATGAAAAAGTCATTCTGAGGAAATATGCATAGTTTAACGACTTTACAACACTGTATGGATAACAGAAAATTAAAAAACTGTCAGACATCTCATCTCACTCTGTCCCTCTGTTTTAGTATATGTGCTTCAGACTTCCATTGTCTGAGAGAAATAGCGCCCCTACAGGTTCAATTCCCGGACTTTTACTTTCACTTTTAAATCGGTTAAAAATGCAAATAAATACTTAGATTTAATTCACACTGACAAGCTAAACCAACATATCTGATTATTACCGGTTCAGGGCTCATGGATAAATTATTTCTGGCCAGAGATACGTGAGAAATAGGAGAGATGAATCACCGCTGTGACCACGAGCGTCTGGAGTAAAGAGCTCAGAAAAAACGAATTTATTCCTGTTTTAAAGCTTTTAAAAATAAATTATTACAGCGATATCACACAATCAACCAATTAGAACACACCAAGAGCTAAATTCAGATGTTTTTGAACTGTTTGTGTGAAAATGAAATATTTGTGGCTGCCTATCTGAAATCACGCCTCCGATCAGCGCGTACAGTGTCGAGCTCAAAACAAACGAATTTATTCTTGTTTAAGAGCTTTTTTAAATAAAATATTACCACAAATGCACACAATAAACCCATTGTAACACTACAAGAGCTAAATGCAGGTGTTTGTGACCTGTTTAAGTGTGCAAGACTATTTGAAAGCGCGACTGGCAGAATAACATATCTCTTGAGCTGCAGGTTTCTGTCTTTCGTCGTACGAACGAACACATAACGGACAAGATTATTTCAAAATACATAATAGCTTGGCGAATATAAACGAAAACAGCCACGTGAACATAAACTGGATCTACTGGATTTGAATATTAAAGTGACCACATTTACCATTTGCTTCTGTCTTCAATTTTAAATTAAATAAAAAAGGAAACTCATTCGACTTGGCTGCTTTTTTAATGTGTGCGTATTTATTTATTTACCTTTTTATACATTTTGTATAATTTCATAGTTTGTGTATTACAATTATGAAAACAAAAATAAATTTAGCCACTCACATAGAAATAGCTTAGGCCTTAACCTTTTTCTGTCAGTTTTAGGGATTTTTAAAAATCCTAAAAAAAAACTTATTTGTGCTGCAAATAATAATTTCAAACTCATTTGATACTGACCTATGACATCCTGTGACATTATATTTATTTGAATTTACATAATCTCATAGATGTAACAGTAAATCTGTTCAGCTCACAGATCAATACTAAGCTGTAATGCAAGCAGAACTTTCACAAATGCTTATGAGTCATTTAAGGATTTGATAACACTGTAAAATAATGTCTAATTTGTTAACATTAGCAAATTCATTGATAACACTTTATAATAACTGCACTCATTAGTAAATAGTCAGTTCATGCTTTATAAAGCCTTGTCCCAATATTAATAGTCAGTAGTAAGCAGTTTATAAATACAGCTATAAATAGCTTGTCCTTGGTTTATAAGCACATTTATTAAAAAGGAGAGTAAAGGGTCAGTTATCTTCCTATGAAAAATAAAAGATAAAAATAAACAAACAACAACACAGATTGATACAGAACTCAGAAATTTTATTGTGGATTTATGATAAAATCAGCCTGTAAATGAATTCATACTCCTCCTCATACTACTCCATACTCCTTTTTCAACATGATGCCAATATACTGAGATGTTAAATTGTGAATGGGTTTAGGATAGCTTAAATGGTGTTGCCATAGAGATTTATTAAAGTAACATAAAAAAATACAATAGTTATTTTACGATATCTTTAAAATTTTTCATTCCAACTCTTCATAATTTTTTATATATGTAGAAGTCATCATTTGAAGGAAGCACAGTACGTTTCATAGCTTTATCATTTTCAAGAGCCAGCATAAAATTAAAACTATCATAACTTATAAATCAAGCTTGCAATTCTTAGTACCAATAATGGCCACCAGATGGAGCTATAGGATTACTTTTAAATAATTATTGTAGAAACAAATATGATTTAAATCATTTATAGAAATCTTTCAAAGAAAAATAATATGAATTTTATGTATTTACTGATAAAATGACCCTCACTTAATTAGAATAACAAGCTGAAGTATTGTGAACTGTATATTAAGAAATAATTCTTTATAGGCTTATGGACAGATAAGTTTTGAGTGACTCTTGAAGGATCAGCACCACATCCTCTTTTACCACTGTTTAAAGAATTTATCTTACAGAACAGGTGCGAATGAATTTTGGATAGCTTGAATGGTTTTGTCGTGGTGATTTATTGAAATAACAGTAAAAAAGTAACCAGTAAATGTCTTTTTATTTTTTTAAAGTGCAGCTTCTAAACACTTCAAAAAAATGTACACATAGAAGAAGGAAATATGCATAGTTTCATGACTATACAACACTATATGGATGATAGAAAATTAAAAAACTATCAAACATCTGATGTAACTCTGTCCCTCTGTCACTGTGTGTGTGTGTGTGTGTGTGTGTGTGTGTGTGTGTGTGTGTGTGTGTAAGTGAATTAGGTGTGAAACTATCAGGGAGCATTTAGTCTCCAGCGCCAACATTTTACAGAACTGCCACTTTCCTTGAGTCTCCAGAATTACTCTGTGTCAGGTTCTGAGAGATCTAAGATTCAAAAAAATTATTTAATTAGAATACCATGAAGTATTGTGAAATACTATATATTAAGACTTTATATATAGGCTTTATGAACAGATTAGAGTGACTCGTGAAGGACCAGCACCACCGCCTCTTGTCCAATGGTTTGAGGAACATATCTTCCAGAATCCGGGATTAAGATTTAGGAGCTCTTTTTTATTCCACCTCCTTTCCTGAAAGTCTGTCTTGCAGAATTGACTAAAAATTAATCTTCACATTAATTCCTAATTATTTTGCAATTCTTTTTGTCAGTTCTTCTTGACCTGTTTTTTTCTTCTTCTTTTCTGACCTCATGACCCAGTCAGCATTTTTTGTACAATGGCCAAGTCTTAACTTATCAATTTCTGTATTGCATTTGTGTTTGATATTTCTCATGGGCTTTACAGAGTTAAAACTCTTTTTTTAGCGCATTTCATCTGTAAAAGAAAACATGCCCAATAATTCTGCACACATGAATATAAGGAGTTTTTCTCTTCCAGCTTTCCTGGACTATTGTATAGCACTCATAAATGATTAAATAAAAAATAATGGTAGTTATTAAGATTGATATGGTTTGGAATTGGTAAAATGTGCTTGGAAAAAAATCACAATAAAACAATGTTTTAATGTTTAAGTTTGGAATATTAACTGACATGAATGAATGCTATATAAATATTGTTCATGTTAACAATGTTTAGAAATGAAATATTATTGTAAAATGTCACTAAAGTTATATTGTTCTGTGAATGTGATTTTAAAGTCTTGATGATTCGGATTAACCCTTTAACTGCCATATCCTTTAAAACCTCACTGCCAGAGGGATATTGTGAATGCATGTGCCCGCTGGGCACAGTTTACCTGATGCCACCGGGGTGGCGATGGCATTGGTGGCTTGAGCCCGCCATCGCTGCTTGCAGCTATATTTAGGGCCCGAGCACCGATGGTGTGAGGACCCTCTTGGAATTGCTCCGTTTATTATTATTAGGGCCCGAGCACCGATGGTGTGAGGACCCTCTTGGAATTGCTCCGTTTATTATTATTATTATTATTATTATTATTATTATTATTATTATTATTATTATTATTCTTCTTCTTCTCCAAAATGAATCGGATTTTTGAGGGCCTAAACATGCTCGAAAAGTCATGAAACTTTGCACACACCTCAGAACTGGCGAAAATTTACGTCTGATATGGGTTTCAGAAGTGGGTGTGGCAAAATGGCTCAACAGCGCCACCTATACACGTTCAACGGTGTGCGCCTCGAGCTACGTTTCATGTACATGTATGAAAATTGGTATACTCATGTAACTCTCCAATACCTACAAAAAAGTCTCTTGGAGCAAAATCCGAAACCCAACAGGAAGTCGGTTATTACTAATATTATGAGCAAATTTTGTGTCATTTTTGTCATTTCCATGCGTTGTATTTTAACGAACTCCTCCTAGAGATTCATTCAGATCAACACCAAATTTGGTATGGTTAATCTGAAGGCCTTTGCGATGTTAAATTGCGAAGCTTTTGAGTTTTCGTTAATGGGCGTGTCCGTGGCGGCCTGGCGAATTTCGATGACTCGCCATGAAACAGGAAATTGCTATAACTCAGACATACAATGACCAGTCTGCCCCAAACTTCACATGTTTGATGAGACTCCTGACCTGAACAGATTGACATGCCCATATTCAGTTATAGTCATAGCGCCACCTATTGGCAACAGGAAGTGACATATTTTACACTGCGATGAACTACTCCTAGAAATTTTATGACATCAATGTATTTTTTGTGGTCAGTCTAATCTAAAGGCCTGTGCGATGTTAAGTTGTGAAGATCTTGAGTTTTCGTTAAAAGGCGTGTCCATGGCGCCGTCGCGAAGTTCGATGTCTCGCCATGGGAATAAAATATGTTATAACTCAGGCATAAAATGTCCGATCTTCCCCAAACTGCACATGTGTGATAAGAGTCCTGGCCTGAACACATCTGAAGGCCAAAATTCCATCAGGTGTGGCAAAATGGCTCGATAGCGCCACCTATACACTTTCAACAGAGTGCGCCTCGAGCTATGTTTCACATACATGTACAAAAATCGGTATACATATGTAACACACCAATACCTACAAAAAAGTCTCTTGGTACAAAATCCGAATCCCAACAGGAAGTCGGTTATTTAGAATTTTCTCTGCAAAATTGGCGTTGTTTTTGCCATTTTCAGGGGTTGTACTTTAACGAACTCCTCCTAGAGATTTATACAGATCAACACCAAACTTGGTAAGTTAAATCTAAAGGCCTTTGCGATGTTAAATTGCGAAGATCTTGAGGTTTTGTTAAAGGGCGTGACCATGGCGGCCTGGCAAATTTCGATGTTTCGCCATGAAAAAGGAGGTTGCTGTAACTCGGACATACAATGTCCAATCTGCCCCAAACTTCACATGTTAGATAAGACTTCTGCACTTAACAGATCTACATGCCCATATTCAGTTATAGTCATAGCGCCACCTGCTGGCAACAGGAAGTCACATGTTTTACACTGCGACAAACTACTCCTAGAAATCTTTTGACATTAATGTATTTTTTGTGGTCAGTCTAATCTAAAGGTCTGTGCAATGTTAAATTGTGGAGAACTTGAGTTTTTGTTAAAGGACGTGTCCATGGCACCATGACAAAATTTGATGTCTCGTCACAGCAAGAGAAGTTGTTGTAACTCAGGCATAAAATGTTCGATCTCCCCCAAACTTCACATGTTAGATAAGAATTCTGCCCTGAACACATCTGAAGGCCAATATTCCATTATAATGATAGCGCCACCTGCTGGCAACAGGAGGACTGGTACAAATAAATGACTTTGACATATTCCACTTATTTTTAAGACTTTAAATGCATATTTCTCACCGTTCACCTTTTTACTAAAGCCAAACGATGGCGGTGAGCCCGGGTGCGAGGGCCCGTTCATCGCTGCTTGCAGCTTTAATTATTATTATTATTATTATTATTATTATTATTCTCCAAAATGAATCGCATTTTTGAGGGCCTAAACATTCTCGAAAAGTCGTGAAACTTTGCACACACCTCAGAACTGGCAAAAATTTACGTCTGATATGGGTTTCAGAAGTGGGTGTGGCAAAATGGCTCAACAGCGCCACCTATACACGTTCAACGGTGTGCGCCTCGAGCTACGTTTCATGTACATGTATGAAAATCGGTATACACATGTAACTCTCCAATACCTACAAAAAAGTCTCTTGGAGCAAAATCCGAAACCCAATAGGAAGTCGGTTATTACTAATATTATGAGCAAATTTTGTGTCATTTTTGTCATTTCCATGCGTTGTATTTTAACGAACTCCTCCTAGAGATTCATTCAGATCAACACCAAATTTGGTATGCCTAATCTTAAGGCCTTTGCGATTTTAAATTGCGAAGATCTTGAGTTTTCGTTAATGGGCGTGTCCGTGGCGGTCTGGCGAATTTCGATGATTCGCCATGAAACAGGAAGTTGCTATAACTCAGACATACAATGACCAATCTGCCCCAAACTTCACATGTTTGATGAGTCTCCTGACCTGAACAGATTGACATGCCCATATTCAGTTATAGTCATAGCGCCACCTATTGGCAACAGGAAGTGACATATTTTACACTGCGATGAACTACTCCTATAAATTTTATGACATCAATGTATTTTTTGTGGTCAGTCTAATCTAAAGGCCTGTGCGATGTTAAGTTGTGAAGATCTTGAGTTTTCGTTAAAAGGCGTGTCCATGGCGCCGTCACGAAGTTCGATGTCTCGCCATGGGAATAAAAGATGTTATAACTCAGGCATAAAATGTCCGATCTTCCCCAGACTTCACATGTGTGATAAGAGTCCTGGCCTGAACACATCTGAAGGCCAAAATTCCATCAGGTTTGGCAAAATGGCTCGATAGCGCCACCTATACACTTTCAACAGAGTGCGCCTCGAGCTATGTTTCACGTACATGTACAAAAATCGGTATACACATGTAACACACCAATACCTACAAAAAAGTATCTTGGTACGAAATCCGATTCCCAACAGGAAGTCGGTTATTTAGAATTTTCTCTGCAAAATTGGCGTTGGTTTTGCCATTTTCAGGGGTTGTACTTTAACGAACTCCTCCTAGAGATTTATTCAGATCAACACCAAACCTGTTCAGTGTAATCTTAAGCCCTTTGCGATGTTAAATTGCGAAGATCTTTAGATTTCGTTAAAGGGTGTGTCCATGGCGGCCTGACAAATTTCGATGTTTCGCCATGAAAAAGGAAGTTGCTGTAACTCAGACATACAATGTCCAATCTTCCCCAAACTTCACATGTTAGATAAAACTTCTGCCCTTAACAGATCTACATGCCCACATTCAGTTATAGTCATAGCGCCACCTATTTGCAACAGGAAGTTACATGTTTTACGCTGCGACAAACTACTCCTATAATTTTTTTGAGATTAACATATATTTTGTGGTCAGTCTAATCTAAAGGCCTGTGCAATGTTAACTTTTGGAGATCTTGAGTTTTTGTTAAAGGGCGTTTCCATGGCGCCATGACAAAATTTGATGTCTTGCCACAGCAAGAGAAGTTGTTGTAACTCAAGCATAAAATGTTCAATCTTCCCCAAACTTCACATGTTTGATAAGAGTCCTGGCCTGAACACATCTGAATGCCAATATTCCATTATAATGATAGCGCCACCTGCTGGCAACGGTAAGATTGGCACATTTATGGGATATACTTTGATATATTCCACTTATATTTAGGACATTAAATGCATATTTCTCAACGTTCACCTTTTTACTAAAGCCACACGATGGCGGTGAGCCCGGGTGCGAGGGCCCGTTCATCGCTGCTTGCAGCTTTAATTTGCTGATGTTTTTTCAATTTGCATGCGTTTTCTTAAGTTGCAGTGTGTTGAGCTTTCTCTTGAGCTACTCTGTTGTCGAGTCAAGTCACCTTTATTTATATAGCGCTTTAAACAAAATACATTGCGTCAAAGCAACTGAACAGCATTCATTAGGAAAACAGTGTGTCAATAATGCAAAATGATAGTTAAAGGCAGTTCATCATTGAATTCAGTGATGTCATCTCTGTTCAGTTTAAATAGTGTCTGTTCATTTATTTGCAATCAAGTCAATGATATCGCTGTAGATGAAGTGACCCCAAATAAGCAAGCCAGAGGCGACAGCGGCAAGAAAACCGAAACTCCATCGGTGACAGAATGGAGAAAAAAATCTTGGGAGAAACCAGGCTGAGTTGGGGGTCCAGTTCTCCTCTGACCAGACGAAACCAGTAGTTCAATTCCAGGCTGCAGCAAAGTCAGATTGTGCAGAAGAATCATCTGTTTCCTGTGGTCTTGTCCTGGTGGTCATCTGAGACTGTAGAGGTCCTTTCTAGGTGCTGATCCACCATCTGGTCTAGATACGTACTGGATCCGGGTGACTGCAGTGACCCTCTGGTCTGGATTCAGACTGTATCTGGTGGCTGCGATGACCTCGGAATAAGAGAGAAACAGACTAATATTAGCGTAGATGCCATTCTTCTAATGATGTAGCAAGTACATTGTGTTATGGGAAGTGTTCCCGGTTCCGGTTTACCTAATTAATGCAGCCTAAAAATCCTTTAACAGATTTGGATATTAAAAGCATATTACTATGTTATGTGTAAGCCAGGTTAAAGAGATGGGTCTTTAATCTACATTTTTTTAACAACATATTTATTAAATTTTCAGTTTACATATCACATCAGATTACATAATGAATAACAATCATGTAAAACATAGCAAACATTTTTCACCCTATTATCCCTCCTGCTACCCTTCCCCAGACAAAAAATAAATAAATAAAAAATAAATAAATAAAAGGGTTGTGTTTCATTTAAAGATACATACATTAGGTAAGAAGATTTTAACAATTCTACTCAGAAGATCATGATGCTACTCTATTCCCTCAGAGCTTGTTCTTGTCGTAGCAGGTTACCAACATTAACATTGTGTCTTAAGAAGTTAGTGAAATGTCTCCAGACATCTTCAAAAGTATTTTGTTTATTTTTGACAATGTACATTATCTTTTCCATTGACATATTTGAAGCCATTTCTTTAACCCACATCCCAATTCTTGGCCCATTGATATTTTTCCAATTAAGAGCAATTGTACGTTTAGCTTGTAAAATACACATGTCTATGAATCTGACTTCTCTGCTCTGTACGGGAGGGCTGGTAGGATATATACCTAGGATTAAAAGCTTAGGATCCAGTGGAAGTTTCTTTGATAAAATTTGGTCAATCATATCAATAATATACTGCCAAAAAGGTTTCACTTTTATACATTCCCATATACAGTGGTACAAAGTACCTCTTGCCTCGTTACACTTTATACAGGTATCAGGAATATTATCGTTAAACTTGTGCAACTTTGCAGGAGTTATGTATGTACGTATCAGCCATTTGTACTGTGTGAGTTTCAGGCTAGTATTGACTGTCTGCACCTGAGCCTTCTTACATTCCTCATTCCAATCTACTAGGGATATTTGGTCATCTATATCTTCTTTCCATAATCTTAATCTTGATTCTGATGATTCTTCAGACCCAGACACAAACAAGTCATACAGAGATGAGATTGAACCTTTATCATAACAATGTCCTATGATTGCTGCCTCTAGTGGGGAAATGTCCGGTATGTCTAATGAATGTTTTTGAGATGAGGATATAAAACTTCTAAGTTGAAGATATTTGAAAAAATTGGTCTTTGGAATGTCATATTTGGCTGATATTGCTTCAAAGGACATAAGTATTTAATCTTCACTGTACATATCTTGAATTTTTCTAAACTCCTTTTCAGCCCATATCCGAAATCCTGCATCACATTTCCCTGGTTTGAAATTAGCGTTACCCCAAATAGGACTGAAACGTGACAAGGGGGAATTTAAATTCAAATATTTACATTAATTAAACCAAATATTGATCATGTTCCATACAATAGGATTATCTGTGTTTTTTCTTAGGTATTTGTGGTCTGCTGAGTACAGGTATATAGGTGCAATGGTATTTTTGGTGTAATTGAACAAGCTTCCAAATCCATCCAAGCAGGAGGGCCTTCAGATGAAAAATAAAACATAATTGTACGCAGCTGAGCTGCCCAGTAATACCATTGAATGTTTGGACATTCAAGGCCTCCTCTGTTAAATGGTAGGTATAATAAAGAAAGACGTAGTCTGGGACGTTTTAGAATGTTTATCCTGCCAATCATCGAGATGGGTAAAGATGTCCAACGTTCTATTGATGAGGTAGTGTCTTCCAGAATTGGGTCATAATTTATCTGGGCAATCTTATTCACCTTGGGGACAATTTTTATTCCCAGATTTTTAAATTTATCTGTTGAGGTAAAGGTAGACACATAACTCGGGCAATTTTCCCTCTCTATTTCGTTAAGTAACATTATAGATGATTTTGAGTGATTAACTTTATATCCAGATATTTTTCCAAAAGTTTCAATGAGATCTAGGAGTGCTGACATTATGAAATAGGTATGTTCTGATATGTTTAGAAGGCTGATTGGACGCATGTTTTCACACTTTGTGTTTGGTTTCCCTGGTTTTGGAAGTAAAATTATTAGGGCTCTCCTCATGGTTGTAGTGAGAAGACCATTCCTGAAAAACTCCTGGAACATCTCTAATAGGGGTGAAATTAATTTGGACTGAAATTTTTTATAAATATCTAAAGGAATGCCATCTGGGCCTGCCGTTTTTCCAGCCTGCATACAGTTAATTGCTCCTACGATTTCTAATTTTGTTAATTCACCATCTAATGCACTACTTTCATTTTCTGAAATTTTAGGAATATTAAGGTTGTTTAGGAATTGTATTTGTTTATTGAGATTACAAGTACCCTCAGAACTATACAGTTTCTCATAGAATACCCTGAAGGCCTCATTAATTTCTTTAGGGTCTACTATGGTTCTACCGTTTGGATCTTCAATGCAGTTAATAGACCTTTCTGTTTGTTGTTGTTTAATGCGCCATGCTAAAAGTTTCCCAGGTTTTTCCCCTTGGTCATAAAAGGATTGTTTTAGTCTCATTAAATTAGCTGCTGCTTTGTTAGCTGACAATTCATTGTACTTTGCTCTAAGTAAAAGTAATTGTACATGTATATCGTTAGAGTTGGGTTTCTTATTGTAGAGATCTATTTCAAGTTCTTGAATTTTCTCATCTAATGTCTTTATTTCTAATTGTGTACTCTTTTTTTTTTTTGAGCTGGTAAAGCTAATTATTTGACCCCTAAGAAAGGCCTTAAATGCCTCCCATCTTATGCTAGCAGAAGTTTGAGAAGTGTTACATACAAAGTACATGTCAATTTGTTTATCTAAAAAATCTATAAATGTAGGGTCTGAAAGCCATCCTGGTTGGAGACGCCATTTTGGGGGATCACTCACAAGATTAGTATCTGTATACGTGAGTGAAATAGCTGCATGGTCAGATATTACTATACTACTATACTGACAGTCGTCAATTTTTGAAATAAGTATTGCTGAAACCAAAAAGTAATCTATACGTGAGTGAGTTTTATAAGTGCTGGAATAACAGGAGTATTCTACTCCATTGGGTTTACTATGTCTCCATATATCCAACACGTTTAATTCTTTCATAAAATGTCTTATTGTCTTCCTTGATCTAGTGTGAGTATTATCCAAGCCTGATGATCTGTCTCTTACTGGATCTAATGTGCAATTGAAGTCACCAACTATTATGTATTGCCCAGAGAGATTTGAAACAGTCAGAAACAAATTACTATAAAATTTGGGGTCATCTTCATTTGGGACATACACATTTATCAGATTTATATTTTCAAATAATAACATACCCTGAATTATGATATATCTACCAGCAGGGTCCTTAATTATATTTTTTATTTGTATTGGGACAGATTTATGGATTAATATCATCACCCCTCTAAAATAAAAAATCATTTTTGATTGCAAGAACTTTATCCTGTTCATCACTTGTTTAACCTTTGTGATATTATTTAAACCCCTACAATTCCATGAAGTACATTTCACCTTCAAACTACTAGACATTAGTTATATAGTGTATCCTTGAGAATAATTTTGATAAAATACATTATATTGATAGCAACACACCCATAAAAAATAAAATAAAAATAAAATAAAAAATAAATAAACCCACATACCTTATATCAACCGCTTATGACCGAGACGGGTCCACGCAGTCGTCTATCTCTCGCTTTTAGTTATTTCCTTCTCTTTAGCTCTCTCTGCTTATTAATTATCTACTAACCAACCAATAAAATTATTGTAGTGAACAATGCAACATTTATTAACATAACCATTAAAGGGTTATTTATGTATTGGAATGATTACGCACATACCAAATAATAACATACCTGAGGCCTGCGCTGAAGGGGTGGACACAAATAGGCCTATATACATATATAAAAAAGAAGAAATGTATATATATATATATATATATATATATATATATATATATACATACATACATACATACAAACATATATATATATATATATATATATATATATATATATATATATATATACATACATACACATATACATATGTATATATACACATATAATATATATATATATATATATATATATATATATATATATATATATATATATATATATATATAAAATATAATATATACTCATATAATATAACTTTTGGCTCTGTAAAGTATATGATGAGATGAACGTCCCATAGGTGTCATAATCCACTATGAACATAAACTTATTTTGGCCATCAAAGTATAAAGAAACCGAAACAGTTAAATTTGACGGAAAAAAGTTAGGGGGAAAAAATTGTCACGTTGTCTTGTGTGCCGTTAGGCACATTTTTCTGATAGAGTAACATCTGCATCAAATCCATCAGAGAGACTCGACAAATTGGACCACTTCAGCCGGCGTTTGTAAAGTGTAGGATCTGTCCCCATGTGTCAGCAGAAGCCGCGCTGGAAAGATGATTCTGTGCTTATGAATACCCTTGTCTCGCAGCTTCTTTCGTACTTCATCATAGTCGCGCTGCATCTTGTGAACACCAGAGGTCTGGATGAAAACGGACTTGTTCGTTATTGTAAAAAACATTCCCTTTGACCCTGGCTGCCTTTAATACTCGCTCCTTCTCTTTGAAATTCAAGAACTTCATAATCAGCGTCCTCGGACGTGTCATGCGCGAGTCGTTATTTGACAGAGTGCCAATTCTGTGAGCCCGCTCGATTACCAATGTCTCCCGCGATTCCATTCCCAAAGCCTCTGGTATCCACTTCTCAAGAAAAGTAACCATGTCCAGGCCCTCTGCTTTCTCCGGTAGCCCCACCAGTCTGACATTGTTACGTCGGTGTGGCGAGGGGGGAGTGGTTTAGCGGAATCTGCAACGGGAGAGAGACGGGGGGAGCAGAGCGAGGCGTAAGTAGGTCAATGAATGAATCGCATTTTTGAGGGCTTTAACCTGTTAACTGTCACTCACGTTTTTGAAGATAGACTTGAATGTGCATGATACAAACCTAAATTTTTATATTTCATGACTGAAAACATTTTGTAACATGATTTTGATGTGCCATTTACATGGTAATGTAATGTCTGATTTTAAAATGGGTTTTGAAGGATGAATTTTGAGATTTTATGTTTTCAAGTGATATATAACTTCTGATGATTTCTAAAATGTGATAGAGAAAAAGGCAACGAGGAAGTCTTTTTTTTAAACAATGGTCAAAGCTCCTTTTGTAATGTAGATTTCTGAGGGTGCACTCTTGTCATAAATTGATCTATTACTTTTCCTACATAATTTTTAACAAAAAATATTGGTATAATATATATTTGGGAGTCTTAGACCTTTCCAACGATATATAGTTTGTCAAGATTAGATTAAATTTGATTGTAATATAGTATAGTCAACGTAGGTGTCCCGTATACGGGACGGGGTGACATTTAACAGGTTTACATGCTCAAAATGTCATGAAACTTTGCACACGCATCAAACCTGGTGAAAATTTTCGTCTGATATAGGATTCAGAAGAGGGTGTGGCAAAATGGCTCGACAGCGCCACCTATACTAAGAAAATCAACAGCCTTCCAGCTATGTTTCACGTACATGCACGAAAATTGGCACACATATGTAACACACCAATACCTACAAAAAAGACTCTTGGACCAAAATTCTAAACCCAACAGGAAGTCGGTTATTTTTAGTATTATGAGCAAATTTTGTGTAATTTTGGTCATTTCCATGTGTTGTATTTTAATGAACTCCTCCTAGAGATTTCTTCAAATCAACACCAAATTTGGTATGCCTAATCTAAAGTCCTTTGCGATGTTAAATTGCGAAGATCTTGAGTTTTTGTTGAAGGGCGTGTCCGTGGCGGCCTGGCGAATTTCGATGATTTGCCATGAAAAATGAAGTTGCTATAACTCACACATACAATGTCCAATCTGCCCCAAACTTCACATGTTTGATGAAACTCTAAACCTGAACAGATTGACATGCCCATATTCAGTTATAGTCATAGCGCCACCTATTGGCAACAGGAAGTGTCATATTTTACGCTGTGACGAACTACTCCTAGAAAATTTTTGACATCAATGTCTTTTTTGTGGTCAGTCTAATCTAAAGGCCTGTGCGATGTTCAGTTGTGAAGATCTTGAGTTTTCGTTAAAAGGCATGTCCACGGCACCATGGCGAAGTTCGATGTCTCGCCATGTGAATAAAAGATGTTATAACTCAGGCATAAAATGTCCGATCTTCCCCAAACGTCACATGTGTGATAAGAGTCCTGACCTGAACAGATCTGCAGGCCAATATTCCACCGGGTGTGGCAGAATGGCTCGATAGCGCCACCTATACACTTTCAACGGAGTGTGCCTCGAGCTATGTTTCACGTACATGTACAAAAATTGGTACACACATGTAACTCACCAATATCTACAAAAAAGTATCTTGGTACGAAATCCGAATCCCAACAGGAAGTCGGTTATTTAGAATTTTCTCTGCAAAATTGGCGTTGTTTTTGCCATTTTCAGGGGTTGTACTTTAACGAACTCCTCCTAGAGATTTATTCAGATCAACACCAAACCTGGTCAGTGTAATCTTAAGCCCTTTGCGATATTAAATTGCGAAGATCTTTAGATTTCGTTAAAGGGCGTGTCCATGGCGGCCTGACAAATTTCGATGTTTCGCCATGGAAAAGGAAGTTGCTGTAACTCAGACATACAATGTCCAATCTGCCCCAAACTTCACATGTTCAATAAAACTTCTGCCCTTAACAGATCTACATGCCCACATTCAGTTATAGTCATAGCGCCACCTATTGGCAACAGGAAGTGACATGTTTTACGCTGCGACAAACTACTCCTATAATTTTTTTGAGATTAACATATATTTTGTGGTCAGTCTAATCTAAAGGCCTGTGCAATGTTAACTTTTGGAGATCTTGAGTTTTTGTTAAAGGGCGTTTCCATGGCGCCATGACAAAATTTGATGTCTTGCCACAGCAAGAGAAGTTGTTGTAACTCAAGCATAAAATGTTCAATCTTCCCCAAACTTCACATGTTTGATAAGAGTCCTGGCCTGAACACATCTGAATGCCAATATTCCATTATAATGATAGCGCCACCTGCTGGCAACGGTAAGATTGGCACATTTATGGGATATAATTTGATATATTCCACTTATATTTAGGACATTAAATGCATATTTCTCAACGTTCACCTTTTTACTAAAGCCACACGATGGCGGTGAGCCCGGGTGCGAGGGCCCGTTCATTCGCTGCTTGCAGCTTTAATTTGCTGATGTTTTTTCAATTTGCATGTGTTTTCTTAAGTTGCAGTGTGTTGAGCTTTCTCTTGAGCTACTCTGTTGTCGAGTCAAGTCACCTTTATTTATATAGCGCTTTAAACAAAATACATTGCATCAAAGCAACTGAACAGCATTCATTAGGAAAACAGTGTGTCAATAATGCAAAATGATAGTTAAAGGCAGTTCATCATTGAATTCAGTGATGTCATCTCTGTTCAGTTTAAATAGTGTCTGTTCATTTATTTGCAATCAAGTCAATGATATCGCTGTAGATGAAGTGACCCCAAATAAGCAAGCCAGAGGCGACAGCGGCAAGAAAACCGAAACTCCATCGGTGACAGAATGGAGAAAAAAATCTTGGGAGAAACCAGGCTGAGTTGGGGGTCCAGTTCTCCTCTGACCAGACGAAACCAGTAGTTCAATTCCAGGCTGCAGCAAAGTCAGATTGTGCAGAAGAATCATCTGTTTCCTGTGGTCTTGTCCTGGTGGTCATCTGAGACTGTAGAGGTCCTTTCTAGGTGCTGATCCACCATCTGGTCTAGATACGTACTGGATCCGGGTGACTGCAGTGACCCTCTGGTCTGGATTCAGACTGTATCTGGTGGCTGCGATGACCTCGGAATAAGAGAGAAACAGACTAATATTAGCGTAGATGCCATTCTTCTAATGATGTAGCAAGTACATTGTGTTATGGGAAGTGTTCCCGGTTCCGGTTTACCTAATTAATGCAGCCTAAAAATCCTTTAACAGATTTGGATATTAAAAGCATATTACTATGTTATGTGTAAGCCAGGTTAAAGAGATGGGTCTTTAATCTACATTTTTTTTTAACAAAATATTTATTAAATTTTCAGTTTACATATCACATCAGATTACATAATGAATAACAATCATGTAAAACATAGCAAACATTTTTCACCCTATTATCCCTCCTGCTACCCTTCCCCAAACAAAAAATAAATAAATAAAAAATAAATAAATAAAAGGGTTGTGTTTCATTTAAAGATACATACATTAGGTAAGAAGATTTTAACAATTCTACTCAGAAGATCATGATGCTACTCTATTCCCTCAGAGCTTGTTCTTGTCGTAGCAGGTTACCAACATTAACATTGTGTCTTAAGAAGTTAGTGAAATGTCTCCAGACATCTTCAAAAGTATTTTGTTTATTTTTGACAATGTACATTATCTTTTCCATTGACATATTTGAAGCCATTTCTTTAACCCACATCCCAATTCTTGGCCCATTGATATTTTTCCAATTAAGAGCAATTGTACGTTTAGCTTGTAAAATACACATGTCTATGAATCTGACTTCTCTGCTCTGTACGGGAGGGCTGGTAGGATATATACCTAGGATTAAAAGCTTAGGATCCAGTGGAAGTTTCTTTGATAAAATTTGGTCAATCATATCAATAATATCCTGCCAAAAAGGTTTCACTTTTATACATTCCCATATACAGTGGTACAAAGTACCTCTTGCCTCGTTACACTTTATACAGGTATCAGGAATATTATCGTTAAACTTGTGCAACTTTGCAGGAGTTATGTATGTACGTATCAGCCATTTGTACTGTGTGAGTTTCAGGCTAGTATTGACTGTCTGCACCTGAGCCTTCTTACATTCCTCATTCCAATCTACTAGGGATATTTGGTCATCTATATCTTCTTTCCATAATCTTAATCTTGATTCTGATGATTCTTCAGACCCAGACACAAACAAGTCATACAGAGATGAGATTGAACCTTTATCATAACAATGTCCTATGATTGCTGCCTCTAGTGGGGAAATGTCCGGTATGTCTAATGAATGTTTTTGAGATGAGGATATAAAACTTCTAAGTTGAAGATATTTGAAAAAATTGGTCTTTGGAATGTCATATTTGGCTGATATTGCTTCAAAGGACATAAGTATTTCATCTTCACTGTACATATCTTGAATTTTTCTAAACTCCTTTTCAGCCCATATCCGAAATCCTGCATCACATTTCCCTGGTTTGAAATTAGCGTTACCCCAAATAGGACTGAAACGTGACAAGGGGGAATTTAAATTCAAATATTTACATTAATTAAACCAAATATTGATCATGTTCCATACAATAGGATTATCTGTGTTTTTTCTTAGGTATTTGTGGTCTGCTGAGTACAGGTATATAGGTGCAATGGTATTTTTGGTGTAATTGAACAAGCTTCCAAATCCATCCAAGCAGGAGGGCCTTCAGATGAAAAATAAAACATAATTGTACGCAGCTGAGCTGCTTAGTAATACCATTGAATGTTTGGACATTCAAGGCCTCCTCTGTTAAATGGTAGGTATAATAAAGAAAGACGTAGTCTGGGACGTTTATTTTGCCAAATAAAGTTGGTAAACAATTTCTTAATTCTACTAAGCAGAGATGAGGGAGGGGGTAGGGGAATATTCTGGAACAAATAGAGAAATTTAGGGAGTATATTCATTTTTAGAATGTTTATCCTGCCAATCATTGAGATGGGTAAAGATGTCCAACGTTCTATTGATGAGGTAGTGTCTTCCAGAATTGGGTCATAATTTATCTGGGCAATCTTATTCACCTTGGGGACAATTTTTATTCCCAGATTTTTAAATTTATCTGTTGAGGTAAAGGTAGACACATAACTCGGGCAATTTTCCCTCTCTATTTCGTTAAGTAACATTATAGATGATTTTGAGTGATTAACTTTATATCCAGATATTTTTCCAAAAGTTTCAATGAGATCTAGGAGTGCTGACATTATGAAATAGGTATGTTCTGATATGTTTAGAAGGCTGATTGGACGCATGTTTTCACACTTTGTGTTTGGTTTCCCTGGTTTTGGAAGTAAAATTATTAGGGCTCTCCTCATGGTTGTAGTGAGAAGACCATTCCTGAAAAACTCCTGGAACATCTCTAATAGGGGTGAAATTAATTTGGACTGAAATTTTTTATAAATATCTAAAGGAATGCCATCTGGGCCTGCCGTTTTTCCAGCCTGCATACAGTTAATTGCTCCTACGATTTCTAATTTTGTTAATTCACCATCTAATGCACTACTTTCATTTTCTGAAATTTTAGGAATATTAAGGTTGTTTAGGAATTGTATTTGTTTACTGAGATTACAAGTACCCTCAGAACTATACAGTTTCTCATAGAATACCCTGAAGGCCTCATTAATTTCTTTAGGGTCTACTATGGTTCTACCGTTTGGATCTTCAATGCAGTTAATAGACCTTTCTGTTTGTTGTTGTTTAATGCGCCATGCTCAAAGTTTCCCAGGTTTTTCCCCTTGGTCATAAAAGGATTGTTTTAGTCTCATTAAATTAGCTGCTGCTTTGTTAGCTGACAATTCATTGTACTTTGCTCTAAGTAAAAGTAATTGTACATGTATATCGTTAGAGTTGGGTTTCTTATTGTAGAGATCTATTTCAAGTTCTTGAATTTTCTCATCTAATGTCTTTATTTCTAATTGTGTACTCTTTTTTTTTTTTTGAGCTGGTAAAGCTAATTATTTGACCCCTAAGAAAGGCCTTAAATGCCTCCCATCTTATGCTAGCAGAAGTTTGAGAAGTGTTACATACAAAGTACATGTCAATTTGTTTATCTAAAAAATCTATAAATGTAGGGTCTGAAAGCCATCCTGGTTGGAGACGCCATTTTGGGGGATCACTCACAAGATTAGTATCTGTATACGTGAGTGAAATAGCTGCATGGTCAGATATTACTATACTACTATACTGACAGTCGTCAATTTTTGAAATAAGTATTGCTGAAACCAAAAAGCAATCTATACGTGAGTGAGTTTTATAAGTGCTGGAATAACAGGAGTATTCTACTCCATTGGGTTTACTATGTCTCCATATATCCAACACGTTTAATTCTTTCATAAAATGTCTTATTGTCTTCCTTGATCTAGTGTGAGTATTATCCAAGCCTGATGATCTGTCTCTTACTGGATCTAATGTGCAATTGAAGTCACCAACTATTATGTATTGCCCAGAGAGATTTGAAACCGTCAGAAACAAATTACTATAAAATTTGGGGTCATCTTCATTTGGGACATACACATTTATCAGATTTATATTTTCAAATAATAACATACCCTGAATTATGATATATCTACCAGCAGGGTCCTTAATTATATTTTTTATTTGTATTGGGACAGATTTATGGATTAATATCATCACCCCTCTAAAATAAAAATAATTTTTGATTGCAAGAACTTTATCCTGTTCATCACTTGTTTAACCTTTGTGATATTATTTAAACCCCTACAATTCCATGAAGTACATTTCACCTTCAAACTACTAGACATTAGTTATATAGTGTATCCTTGAGAATAATTTTGATAAAATACATTATATTGATAGCAACACACCCATAAAAAAATAAAATAAAAATAAAATAAAAAATAAATAAACCCACATACCTTATATCAACCGCTTATGACCGAGACGGGTCCACGCAGTCGTCTATCTCTCGCTTTTAGTTATTTCCTTCTCTTTAGCTCTCTCTGCTTATTAATTATCTACTAACCAACCAATAAAATTATTGTAGTGAACAATGCAACATTTATTAACATAACCATTAAAGGGTTATTTATGTATTGGAATGATTACGCACATACCAAATAATAACATACCTGAGGCCTGCGCTGAAGGGGTGGACACAAATAGGCCTATATACATATATAAAAAAGAAGAAATGTATATATATATATATATATATATATATATATATATATATATATATATATATATATATACATACATACATACAAACATATATATATATATATATATATATATATATATATACATACACATATATACACATATACATATGTATATATACACATATGATATATATATATATATATATATATATATATATATATATAAAATATAATATATACTCATATAATATAACTTTTGGCTCTGTAAAGTATATGATGAGATGAACGTCCCATAGGTGTCATAATCCACTATGAACATAAACTTATTTTGGCCATCAAAGTATAAAGAAACCGAAACAGTTAAATTTGACGGAAAAAAGTTAGGGGGAAAAAATTGTCACGTTGTCTTGTGTGCCGTTAGGCACATTTTTCTGATAGAGTAACATCTGCATCAAATCCATCAGAGAGACTCGACAAATTTCTTGAAATGCTTCTTTATGGGCGCCAGCCCCGCGGGGTCCTCGACGTCCTTAAGGAAACTTGGGAGGACGGACCTTCTAATAGTAAAAACGAAATTCAATACGTCATGGACTTGAGAACAAAACTCCACAGGTTGGGGCGGCTATCCATGGAGAATTTGTTGCAGGCTCAAGACAAACAGAGTCGGTTGTACAACAGGGGGGCTAGACTACATCAATTTGCACCGGGAGATAAAGTGCTTGTATTACTCACTACATCTAGTTCAAAGTTACTCGCGAAGTGGCAAGGACCCTTTGAGGTCACACGGCGGGTTGGGGATCTTTACTATGAGGTAGCTCGAACGGATAGGGGCGGGGCACATCAAATATACCACCTCAACCTGTTAAAAAAATGGTCTGAGGCGGAATCGGTGATGCTGGCGACGGTAGTGAGTGGGGAGGAGGATCTCAGCCCAGAAGTGAGTTCAAAATCCCAATCTCTCGCTCTGGCCCCTGGAGGAGACCACCTCTTGCCCTCGCAGCTCACTGACATCAAGTCCCTCCAAGCAGCCTTTGCTGATGTGTTCTCGCCCCTGCCTGGTCGAACGGATCTCATTCAGCACCATGTTGAGACCGAGCCGGGCGTGGTAGTTCGCAGCCGGCCGTATAGATTACCTGAACATAAAAAAAGGTGGTTCAAGGGGAGTTAGAGGCCATGCTAGAAATGGGAGTAATAGAAGAGCCCAACAGTGACTGGGCGAGCCCGTTAGTCTTAGTACCTAAAACAGACGGCTCCGTGCGGTTCTGTGTGGATTATAGGAAGGTGAATGCTGTGTCGAAATTCGACGCATATCCAATGCCCAGGGTGGACGAATTACTTGATCGACTGGGCACTGCTCGCTTTTACTCGACGCTGGACTTAACTAAGGGTTATTGGCAGATCCCCTTGTCTCCCATGACCAAAGAAAAAACAGCTTTCACCACGCCGTTCGGTTTACACCAATTCGTTACTCTTCCGTTCGGGCTATTCGGGGCTCCAGCCACTTTTAAGCGTCTGATGGACAAAATCCTCCATCCGCATGCTGCATATGCCGCCGCCTACCTGGATGACATCATCATCTACAGTGGGGATTGGCAGCGACATATGCAGCATTTGCGAGCGGTCCTAAAGACGCTGAGGAGGGCTGGGCTCACAGCTAATCCGAAGAAGTGTGCAATTGGGCGGGTGGAAGTAAGATATCTGGGTTTCCACTTGGGTCATGGACAGGTGCGTCCCCAAATTGATAAGACTGCCGCAGTTGCAACGTGTCCAAGGCCTAAGACCAAAAAGGAGGTTAGACAATTCCTGGGGCTGGCAGGGTATTATAGAAGGTTTGTACCTAATTGTGGTTGGATTATTTTAAAACTTTTTATAACAGTCTTGGACATGTCAAAGATTAGTAGCAACATTGGCTTTGATGCATTTTTAGTTTTTGTGCAGCATTAGATTTAATTTTTTTCTCCCTAATTTGTTGTTGGTGGCTGTTTTTGCCCCATTGACTTCCATTATAATGACATTTTTTGATTGCAAAGCCATGACACCATGTAATCCTGCTCTTGATTGATTGTTGAATCAATTCTTGATTGTTTGTGGTTTTCCCTTTTGGGAAGAGGTAAAATTTGTTAATTTTACAGTTGATCACTAGGTGGGACCATTAACCCTTTAGATATGCCTGTGCAAAAAAAGGCTTAGTTTCTGGCTTGTATATGGAGTTATATGGAGTATAACAGCAAATTATAGTGTGTGTGTTGGGAAGAGAGTCATATTATATTGAGTGTGTATGTGTGTGTTTGTGAGAAAGAGAGAGAGAGTGTGTGTGAGAGAGACCTTTGCGCACTTACCTTAATGTATTTCAGGAAATCACAATGTACACCTCAGCTCTTAGAACTACATGGAGTAAACAAAAGTGTATATATGCAATTGCTGCCTATTAATGGTGGTGAAAGTATTCGGTTGTTAAGTGATGACGTAAGAAGCACTGTTTCCGGGTCCAGGCCTCAACTCGCTTCACTTGAGAATATGACCTCAGCAGCCGTTTATGAGCACTGTTTATTCATATTGATAATTTAAGTTAAACACATTCAAACTTACGATATACACTACAGTCTCCATGCTCACAGCGTCCCAAACGCAAATAATTTTTATATATTTTTTATATGAATATTTTCATTGTCTGGCTATCTGGTACTTTCGGTATGGAGTTAAAGGTTAATATTATAACTTTTTCGCCAGTATTCTATAACATTGTGAGTTTATATTAGCACCTTTTGTTGTTTTCTCGTGGTAACTGATAGAGCGTTTGGACACAGAAGTGCTGCTACGTGACGTCAGACTTAACAAGTGAATAGACTAAACAAAAGCAAAGTACGTGGATTTAAACACTTGCATGCCATTGTGCTGGATATTTAATGGTGAGAAGAGCAGCAAGCAACACGAGAAAGTGCTTGACTTGTACCAAAGTTTTAGAAATGATTATGTAGCGTGACCCCTCCAGCGAGCTGCAGCTTATTTGAAGTTGGTATTGCATTTTGGTTCATAATACATTATGTTCATAAATTTGATGTGAAGTAGTTTTTTTTTACAGGATTTTAAGGTTTTAAACTGGCTTTACCATCAATCATCTGTACTTTTCACCATCAAAAGGCAGCAGGTGCATAAACACACTTCTTTTTTTATCGTTTACTCCATGTAGTTCTGAGAGCATGAGGTGCATATTTTGATTTTTTTCAGATACTGTACATCAATGTAAGTGCACAAAGGTCTTTCTCACACCCTCTCTTTCTCTCTCTCTTTATCACACACAAACACACTTTAATTTGCTGTTATACTCCATATAACTCCATATACAAGCCAGAAACCAAGCCTTTTTTTGCACAGGCCTATTTAAAGGGTTAATGGTCCCACCTAGTGATCAACTGTAAAAAATAATTTTTTTTACCTCTTCCCAAAAGGGAAAACCACAAACAATCGAGAACGCATGATTATATGGTGTCATGGCTTTGCAATCAAAAAACGTTGTTATAATGGAAGTCAAAGGGGCAAAAACAGCCACAAACAACTAATTAGGGAGAAAAAAAAATTAATCAAACGCTGCACAAAAACTAACAATGCATCAAAGCCAATCTTGTTACTAATCTTTGACATGCCCAAGACTGTGATAAAAAGTAAAAAACATATCCAGTCCACAATTACTTTTTATATTGAAAATATGTAATTTTGTGTGTTTTTTTCCCCAAATCAGTGACATCATTTATGAACTTGGTAATTAAAAAGTTAAAATCTTGGATTTTTAAAAAAAAAAACTGGTAGTTTTGATCAGGACTGAGGTTGATTAATAGATTTATGCAAAAAAATGTGAAAAAATATTTATCTGATACATTTTTACAGCAGTTGTTTTCATCCACGAACATCCCGAAAGGGTAGTGAATTTGCCCACAGTGTACCGTTGAGTTTGTGAAAAATTTCAAAGCATTTTCCTAAAATATGGGTCAAAATAAGATTTGTCACCATTCCATTAGCTCAAACACAGAGAAAGTTGTGGCCAAAATAAGACTCAACTTTACCCCCAGTGGACAAAAACGTCCCCAACAACCCACAAGGGTTAACACCTCTGTTTTTTTTTTTTTTCAGAATTTAGCAGTAAGAAATTACTTGTCATCCAGTTTTTTTATATCGACTATGCATTCCATTAGTTTTTCAAATTGGTGTGTTTCACCGGGCCGCGAAGAAATATAGAGCTGAGTATCATCAGCATAACAGTGAAAGCTAACACCATGTTTCCTGATGATATCTCCCAAGGGTAACATATAAAGCGTGAAGAGTAGCGGCCCTAGTACTGAGGCTTGAGGTACTCCATACTGCACTTGTGATCGATATGATACATCTTCATTCACTGCTACGAACTGATGGCGGTCATATAAGTATGATTTAAACCATGCTAATGCACTTCCATTAATGCCAACAAAGTGTTGAAGTCTATGCAAAAGAATGTTGTGGTCAATTATGTCAAACGCAGCATTAAGATCCAACCACGATCAGATGATAAGAGCAGGTCATTTGTAACTCTAAGGAGAGCACTCTCAGTACTATGATACAGTCTAAATCCTGACTGGAAATCCTCACAGATATCATTTTTCTCTAAGAAGGAATATAATTGTGAGGATACCACCTTTTCTAGTATCTTGGAAAGAAAAGGGAGATTCAAGATTGGTCTATAATTAACTAGTTCTTGGGGTCAAGTTGTGTTTTTTTGATGAGAGGCTTAATAACAGCCAGTTTGAAGGGTTTTGGGGACATATCCTAATGACAATGAGGAATTAATAATATTTAGAAGAGGATCTATGACTTCTGGAAGCACCACTTTTAGGAGCTTAGATGGTAAAGGGTCTACCATACATGTTGTTGGTTTAGATGATTTAACAAGTTTATACAATTCTTCCTCTCCTACAGTAGAAAATGAGTGGAACTGTTCCTCAGGGGGTCTATAGTACACTGTCTGATGCGATACTGTAGCTGACGGCTTAATTGTTGCAATTTTAACTCTAATTCTATCGATTTTAGAAGTAAAGTAGTTCATAAAGTCATTAGTGCTGTGGTGTTGGGAAATTTCAACACTTGTTGAGGCTTTATTTTTCATTAATTTAGCCACTGTATTGAATAAATACCTGGGGTTATGTTTGTTTTCTTCTAAAAGAGAAGTAATCGGATCTAGCAGTTTTTAATGCTTTTCTGTAGGATAGGTTACTTTCCCGCCAAGCAATACGAAATACGTCTAGTTTTGTTTCCTCCAGCTGCGCTCCATTTTTCATGCTGCTCTCTTTAGGGTGCGAGTATGCTCATTATACCATGGTTTCATACTGGTTTCCTTAACCTTCCTTAAGCCTAAAGGAGCAACTGTATTTAAAATGCTGGAAAAGAGAGTGTCCATAGTTTCTGTTACATCATCAAGTTGTTCTGAGGTTTTGGATATGCTAAGCAGTGGTTCCCAAACTTTTAACAGGCATGTACCCCCTGAGAAATTATAGATCTTCTGGAAGTACCCCCAACACCACCAATTGTTAACAACAAGTTTTTTCACATATGATAACATTGTATATTTTCTTAACTTGTCTACTGTAAAATAATAATAAAAAAGAGAACACATTAACACTAGTAAACTAAATAGTAAACAGTAAACTAAATTGTAGTAAACCACACAGAATAGGCCTACCACCTCTCCATCCACATCACCCGTTTAATCAATGTGTGGGATGTGCCTGGATGTTCTTACATAATGCAGCGATGTTAGGTCGAATTGGGGACAGTTTCAGTCTTAGATAATTTTCCACAAACAGTCTGTACCTATACTTGGTCTCAAGGCAGACCAAAGCTGAGAATCCAGTCTTGCATAAATACATTGTAGCAAAAGGCATCAACGTCTTAATCACTCGGTTTGCCAGGTCCGGATACTCTGCCCGCAAACTAATCCAGAAATCTATCAGTGTCTTCTGACCGAACTCGATTCTGACCGACCCGTTCGTGGATATTTCAATGAGGCTCCCTCTCTCCAGCATAGGAAGCTGGCATGTGCTGGGTGACGAAAAAGGATTACGAATCCATGTGTCGTGGTCTTCTGTTTCGGAGAAGTATTTGCGTAATTGCGCTGCCAAGTCGCCAAGGTGTTTCCGTATGTCACATCTGACACTATCGGCAAGCTGTAGTTCGTTTTCACATAGAAAATCCTGCAGTGATGGGAATGCGCCAATGTCGTTGTCTTTGACAAAGTCAGACCAGAAGTTCAGCTTTTTAATCGTGGCCTCTACCTTGTCTCGCACATTGAATATTGTCACAGAGTGACCTTGCAGCCCGAGATTGAGCTCATTTAGAAGACCAAAGATATCTCCCAAATAGCCCAGTCTTGTGAGCCACTCATCATCATGCAACCTATCTGACAAGCGAAAAGGATTGTAGATGAAAAACAGTTTCAGCTCGTCTTTCAGTTCAAAAAAGCATACCAAAACTTTCCCTCTGGATAACTATCGCACTTCAGTGTGGAGCAAAAGTGTCAAATGGTCACTGCCCATCTCACTGCATAAGGTGGAAAAAATGCGCGAGTTTAGGGGTCTTGATTTGACAAAGTTAACCATCTTTACTGTGTCGTCCAACACCTGTGCCAGGCTGTCTGGCATTCCTTTGGCAGCAAGCGCTTCCCTATGTATGCTACAGTGGACCCAAGTGGCATCTGGAGCCACTGCTTGTACACGGGTGACCACTCTGCTGTGCCTCTCCATCATTGCTTTGGCACCATCTGTGCATATACCAACAAATTTAGTCCAGGTTATTCCGTGTGATCGTATGAAAGTACAAAAATGCCCTGCCCCGTTGTCCTCGTCGGTAATGATTTGCAAAAGAGGATGTCCTCATGGATTGACCCTCCATATATGTACCTGACGTACACCAACAACTGAGCCAGGCCTGCTACATCTGATGACTCATCTAGCTGTAATGCATATAATTCACTGGCATGTATGCAACATAGTAACTGTCTCAAAACGTCTGCTGACATATCACTGATCTGTCGGGACACGGTATTGTCTGATGAAGGCATTTTCTGGAAAGTATGTTTAGCCTTATCCCCCAACATTTTCTCAGCCATGTCCATAGCAGCAGGGACAATCAGTTCCTCCACAATATTATGAGGCTTGCCTGCCTTAGCCACTCTTTAACTGACCATGTAAGACGCTTCTACTCCTGCCTTATTTACAGCATCTGGCGTAATCAGACATTTCTTGTTGTTAGAAAGCAGTCTCAATTGTCGCTCAAAAACTCCCGTGGCTTATTTTTCAAATTGCCATCTTTCGTTTCTAAATGTCTTTGTAAGAGTGAAGGCTTCAACGAGTTATTAGATCGGACCTGTGCACATATGGCACACTGTGGCTGAGGGAAATTTGAATTGCCTGTGTATGTGAAGCCCAGAGTTATATAATCTTCATTATATCTGCGTATCTTTGAGTGTGCCTCCCTACCATCGCCTTGTCACATCTGACACTGTCGGCAAGCCGTAGTTCGTTTTCACATAGAAAACCTCAATTGACTCTTGAGTGAAGAGTCTGTGTCTCCCCGTCTCCATCACTGTCCATGTTAATGGTTTGGCTAGCATCAGACTATTTACTAATGAGTGCAGTTATTATAAAGTGTTACCAATGAATTTACTAATGTTAACAAATGAGACAATATTTTACAGTGTTATCAAATCCTTTAATGATTTGAAGTGTGTTATAATGATTTTATTGACCTATGAGCATTTTTGATCATTACAGCTTAGTCTTCATCTGTGAGCTGAACAGTTTTATTGTTACATCCATGAGATTATGTAAATTCAGATAAATGTCATGTCACAGGATGTCATAGGTCAGGATCAAATTAGTTTGAAATTATCATTTGCAACACAAATGAGTATTTTTAGGATTTTTTTTAAATCCCTAAAACTGTCAGAAAAGTATAAGGCCTAAGAGATTTCTTAAGCTGTAATGAAAGAAAAAAAAACAGCACAATTAGCAACAACAAAAACAATAACAATTTAAAATACAGATTTTTTTCTTTTGATGATTAAAGATATTATTAAGTCTCTCTTTCTCTCTTTCTCTGTCACTCAGCCCCTCTTCCTCCCCCAGTGTCACACACTCAGTACACACACATTCCACACAGAGAGCAGTGGCAGAGAGATAGCGTGAGATCAGATGTTTGACAGTTTTTTTAATTTTCTGTTATCCATACAGTGTTGTAAATGTGAAACTATGCACGTTTACTCAGAATGACCTGTTCTCTGTATGAAAAATGGTTTTGAAGTGTTTGGAAGATGCAATTTAATAATAAAAGACAATTAATGTTTTCCTTTTTACTGTTATTTAAAACAAAAAAAATCACCATGGCAAAACCATACAAGCTATCCAAAAACCATTCGCAATTTAGGTTCCTCAATGTTTTGGCATCATGTAGACAAAGTTTGGTGTGCCAAGTGTAATTTTCCTCTGAGCAGTATGCAGTATGCACCAAAAATCCATATTCAAATCAAAATAGCTGCCTTCCTGTTGGTCGTAGCTGATGATTGTGAATAAGAAAGTTGTCCATCTTGATAAGAACAATATATGTACCGAGTTTGGTGTCTGTAGCTAAAACTAACCCCCCACTTTTGACAAAAGGTGGCACTATAGAGTGCCTCCTCCACACCCTTTTATGAGCTTTTGCCATTGACTATCTATCATTAATACTGATATGTGTTTTGAGTTTCATTTAATTCTGAGCATGTTATCTGCCTCAAAATCACCAGAACAGAATATTCAAGGTTGCCACGTTGCCATGGCTACACTATATTAGATATCAATATCCCCACAACAGATTTACATCGGACATGTTTTGTCTCACATACTTTGTCTCACATACACTGTATAATTTTGCTCCCATTATTTAGGTCTAACTAAAACAAGAAACTAATAAATTAAACCTGGCCACGATTTGGCTAAATCATTGAAACTGTAAAGAATGGACAGATTAATAAAAACATTCTAAAGTTTAAACTCAAGCTCTCAATTATAATCAACAAAGTGCACACAATGCCAAAAGGGCTTAATAATAAATTTAAAAAAAGACAACTTCAGTGATTATATAGTATATAGTTTATTTATAGTTTAAGTAAAACTCTCAAAAACTAAATAAATTGCAACCGCATTTAAATGCAGGAGTTTATACTATTCCTTAAAATATCAAGTGTAAGATATGCATGGGGTGACGCACAACATTTATTATTTGTCTACATATTTTATCTTCATTACAAATCTTGTTTGCTTTTATTTTGTATAACTGCATGTAAAAATAATAAAAAGTTGTAATGAATATGCAAAATCTGAAACTCCAATCTTATTAGCAGTCTATAGCATTTTATAATTATTTGTACACTAAAATTTACTGTAACCTGATTTGTATCTTTATTATTTAATTCAAAATAATTGGAGCAACATTGGCAGTTAGATCAATTTAAAGGTTATAACTGCATCCATCTTGGTTGTAGACTTGTGAAGATTTATTTTTAATGCGAATACTGTAACCTAAAATAAATCTGCTCAATCACTATTCAAGTTGAAAATTCTTAATGCAGGTGCATTACAGGAAGGGGTCCTCGTGATCGCTTAAATTGTTTTCCTGATAATGAAATAACTTAAAATTGGGATGTTTCACATACAAGAGAAATATATCTACATACAGTTTGAAATTACTACTTTTAAATGAACCAATTCAAAATGAAAGACGGTTGCCCACTGAAGCTAAGCAGGGTTGAGCCTGGTCAGTACCTGGATGGGAGAACTCCTGGGAAAACTAGGTTGCTGCTACATCACCAATAAGCTGGTGTGTGGTGGGTGTTCTGGTGCAATATGGCTGCCGTCGCATCATCTGTGGATGCTGCACCCTGGTGGTGGATGAGGAGATACCCCTGACAATGTAAAGCACTAAAGCACCCAGAAAAGTGATATATAAATGTAAAGAATTATTTTTATTAATTATAATCTCTAATCCATAATCACGTCCATGTGGAGAGAGTCAGTGCCATGAATGTCTTCTAGGAGCCAACAAGAAAACATTTTATTAATAAATAATTAAAATGTCTCCTTTTCCACAATTATTAGGCTACTTCTGCCTGCGCTTAAACTTAATGCGTGTGATTAAGCCCAGAATATATTAAGGCTCATTATGTATTAGACTGTGTTAATTTAATATAAACATGCAATTAGTTGAATAATGACTTAAATGGATGACTAGTAACTAAAGAAAATATTACGTGTGGAGCAGCCCTATTAAATTCACTCTAGACATCTCTATTAAAATGCTTTAAAGCATTCTAATATGCATTTGCATAAATTCTGTTTTAAAAACAGTCTGTAATGGAGAGGTGACATCCTTAACATTGATTTTTCCTCTGAAACACAAAAAAGAAAATGTAAATAAAATGTATAGGCATATGATATGTTGCTTGGTTTGTGCATTGTAAATCACAGAAAGTTGTTTCCAAAAAAACTCAGGTATTTTGTGTCAAGTCTGTAATGCATATGTATTTCCCAAATCTAAAACAGTCTATAAAACATGTTCATAGATGGATCCTTTTCTGTTTTAGATTAAAAAAAATAACAATAATTATAATAAAAAAAAAACTTAAAGAGATTGTTTAATATATTGGTAATGAATACATTCTGCTAGAATTTACATTTCAGATTTTGATAATGTCATGTCAATAATGCTGGATTTGCCCAATAAATAAACTAAAAATTATTGAGCCTATATGATGTCCCAGGATAGTTTCTTATTATTTCAATATAGTCTTAACTTTGCATCGCCAAACCTGGGTACAATTAAAACCCCAATAAAATAGAAAATAGTACAAAGCAACATACCTTAGGAACAAAAGTTTTTCTTTATTTCAACACCCAAAAGATATATAGAACTACCCCTAAACCCCAACCCCCTCCAGCTGGAATGAATTCAGTTACTTAGTGTAAAATGGACATGCTCTCATATAAAAAAATTAAAAATAAATAAATTTGGATTAACATAAACCTGCAATCTGCAGAATGCAAACATTCCTATTAATAATTTCATGTATTATTTTATTTTTCCATTGCCTGTTTGTGCACGTAAGAGAGCTACAGCTGTCAAAAAAACAAAACAAACAAACATAAAGTAAAGTTTATTCTTAGATGTATTATATGCAGGGATGGGAAGGTAATTTTAAAAATGTGATTTCACTACAGATTACAAAATACAAGCTTTAAAATGTAATCAGTAATGTATTTCATTATATTACTCAGGTTTAGTAACTTAAAACTTTGAAATACCTAAACTATGTAACACAAAGGAACATATTAAATTGATGCCTTGTTTTTCCAACTCTAAATAAAAGTAACATCTACCAGTCATAAGATTTGTGTTTTCTTTGCATTTTATTAACATCAGTTTTACAGAGAATTTCTATGAGCATTTTTTTTAATGTCATTTAAATCTTCCAATCAATATAAATTCTATTTTCACAAAATTAATAGGATTCTGTGCTGTTTCATGCTGAAATCCAAGTTTCAAAATGAATCCAGACACACCAAACACATAATAAAAGTAGCAAAACAACTGGCACAGTTATACAATAGATTTGTTTAATGAATGGACCAAACTTTAAGCGATGATAATCCTCTCTATGGAGAAGTGATCGGCACAAAAGAATCGCTGAGTCAAAATTTACAGGTCTTGTTTCCCACAGTCGCAAGCAATGTTGTTATTAACAATGCTTTTGGGAAACACACCTCAGGGCTGGAAGAATTTTAAAATCCCTGGTAGCCCTTCGGGCAGGCTTTCTTCAGGTAAACTTAACTAAACCGAAATAATAGACAAAAAAGAAAATAAGTTTTTGCTGATCATGCTTATTTGCCCGCAGTAAAGTTCAGCCGTAACAATACAGATTATACCACACAATTTTCTTAGCATTTATTTATTATTTTTCTTTTTTTCAAAATGAGATTTAAGACTAAATTCTGCATATTTGCATACTTGGCAATAAAGCTCTTTCTGATTATGATATTTCTTTGTGAAATTGAAATGTTAAATAATAAAACTGACACATTTTTTACATTTTAAAACAACTCCTAAATAAAATGAAAAAATATACAACTAAAATAAATCTCTTCATATAAACAAAGGCTTTGTCTGTGCTCTCTTTTAAATCGGAGTAAACCATTTGAATTACTATCCAAAAAAATATGTTAAATATATGTTATTTGGATTGCATAATTTACAAATTTGAAGCAAAAACAGAATGGACCGATTTTAGCTTTGTGAATGAGAATCTCTGACAGCAAGTGCCACTAATGGAACACCAAGTATTTAAAGGCTGCTGCCCCTTTAAGACCAAATATACGGATCCAATATAATAATGCACAGGAGATTTCTTTCTCCACTGTATACGTTCACTCAAGACATAACTGTCTACAAGAATACTTACAGAGACAATTATTTTCTCGCCCCCCCCCCCCCAAGCATTGTCCTGGCCCTGGTGGAAAGATGTGACAGTAACAAAGGGGAAACTGGGGTGGTTGGGGAATGACCCCTGACAGACCTGAGAAAGTTGACCAGATCCGGGAAAATCTGTCTGCTTTGCCGTTGGTGGTGCCAGCACGATGGTGAATGGTGAAGTGGAAATCCTGGAGCGCAAGGAACCACCGAGTCACCCTGGCGTTGGTTTCTTTGGCTCTGGACATCCATTGTAGGGCCGCATGATTGGTGAACAGGGTGAACTTTCACCCTAACAGATAGTAACGCAGCTCGAGGATAGCCCATTTCACAGTGAGCACTTCCTTCTCGATCACAGCATAGTTTTTCTCGGCTGTGGTCAGCTTTCTGCTAATAAATAAGACAGGATATTCCTCACCATCCTGGATCTGGGACAGGACGGCTCCCAATCCTGTCTCCAATGCATCTGTTTGTAGTAGGAAGTGGCAGCTGAAATACAGGTCATGCAGGACAGGCTCGGATGTCAGCGCCTGCTTTATCCCTTTAAATGCCTCGTCTGAGAAAACAACGATAGCACCCTGCCAAACACCAAAAAAGCTTGTACCTGAGTCTTGCTGTTGGGCCGGGAGGCCTCATGTACAGCTTTGACTTTCTTTTCCTGTGTTTGATCATGCCCCGGCCCACCTGAAACCCCAGGTACTCCACCTCGAATAGAGCAAGGTAACATTTGCGGGGGTGGGCGGTTAACCCAGCCCTCCGCAGTTCCCTAAGCACCTTCCACAAATGGTCCAAATAATCTTTGCAAAAGCGAAGGGTGCCACCTGGTTTTGGGACCAGGATGATTGGGCTGGACCATGGACTGCCGGAGGGTTCAATTACCCCCAACTTAAGCATGTGTTGAATTTCTTCCTCAATAGCCCACTGACGAGCCTCTGGGATCCGGTAGGGCTGTTGCTTAACGAAGACTTCTGGTGGCATTTTGATGTAATGCTGAAGGACCATGGTTTGCCCGGGGACTTTGGAGAACACATCCGAGAACTTACCGATCAGGTATTACAACTACACTTTGGGTTCATGTCCACGGTTACTGGTTCCACAATGGCAAGGGCAGCAGCTTGGTCTCAGGTTCCTACCCACCTCTTGAGCAAGTTAATATGCGGCTGTTCCCAAGCCTCTTTGGCCACATCAGGTAGCCCCCTCTACTGCCTGCCGAAAAGAAGCTCAAACGGCATGAAGCCTGTGGATGCTTGGGGGACCTTTCAGATTCCAAACAGAACTTATGGCAGCTTCACGTCCCAGCCCCAATTCTAGCATTTAGCATTTGCTTAAACGTCTTGTTAAAGTGCTCCGTCAGCCCATCAGTTTGGGGATGGTACACTAAAGTCCTGAGCTGCTTCACCCAGAGCATCCGGCAGAGGTCGGCCATTAGCCAGGACATGAACGGGGTTCCCTGATCGGTCAGTATTTCTGCTCTGACTTGTCTGAAGAACCGGAATAGCTCATGCACAATGTTCTTGGCAGTGGCCTTCTGAAGGGGCAAGGCTTCGGGGTACCGGGTGGCATAGTCAACGATCACCAGGATGTGTTCGTGTCGCCAGGCTGACTTCGGCAACGGCCCCAACAGATCCATCCAGATGCAATTGCTGACCCCAAGTGTGCTGCCAGGATGTGTGTGTGTGCCAACTGCAGGACAACTTAAGTTCTTGAGCGGGGCACCACCAACAACCGTTTTTCTTCCCCCCTCTGCTGGGCAACCCAAAAGAGCAGGCCGTTCTCCACAATGAAGTGTGGGAGAGGATGGGGTTTTGGCCGAACATCTCTGCCCACTAGCATGCAACTAGCGTGCAACTAGACTTGCACTAGTCGCAAGCAATGTTGTTATTAACGATGCTTTTGGGAAACACACCTCAGGGCTGGAAGAATTTTAAAATCCCTGGTAGCCCTTCGGGCAGGCTTTCTTCAGGTTTTGGTAGCCCAAAATGAACTTAACTAAACCGAAATAATAGACAAAAAAGAAAATAAGTTTTTGTTGATCATGCTTATTTGCCCGCAGTAAAGTTCAGCCGTAACAATACAGATTATACCACACAATTTTCTTACCATTTATTTATTATTTTTCTTTTTTTCAAAATGAGATTTAAGACTAAATTCTGCATATTTGCATACTTGGCAATAAAGCTCTTTCTGATTATGATATTTCTTTGTGAAATTGAAATGTTAAATAATAAAACTGACACATTTTTTACATTTTAAAACAACTCCTAAATAAAATGAAAAAATATACAACTAAAATAAATCTCTTCATATAAACAAAGGCTTTGTCTGTGCTCTCTTTTAAATCGGAGTAAATCATTTGAATTGCTATCCAAAAAAATATGTTAAATATATGTTATTTGGATTGCATAATTTACAAATTTATGCATTTTGATGTAATGCTGAAGGACCATGGTTTGCCCGGGAACTTTGGAGAACACATCCGAGAACTTACCGATCAGGTGTTGTGTCCAGCTGTGTTTCTAAAGTCTATTGTCTTCCCGCTAGGCTTGGCCAAACGAGCCCCCTCCCGTGACCTGTTGGTAGAAATCATTAATCAGAATATTAGTTTGGGAAGGGGACTCTGTCCCACTGTCTGAAGCCAGGAGAACTGGGCGGCGGCTAGTCATTTGTAGGGTACATCGACCTCGACAGGCCCCTTCAGGGCTGACAGGCTGGGTAGTGGCGGCCAACAGGGTCTCGAAGCCCGGCCAATCTCTCCCGAGCAGCACGGGCACTAGCAAGTCCCTCATTACTCTGACTTCTACCGGCCAGGACTCTGGGGCAGCAAAGATAGTTACGCAGCGGGTGGGGACCTGTTGCATGTCTCCGTGTACGCAGGTTATAGGAAACTGGGCCTTACTGTTACTCTGGGGAGGGAGAATGTGGGTTTGCACTATGGCTGTTAAAATTTCTCAAAAATGACGTTCGAATATTCCCTCTAAAAAAACACACGAATATTTGAACTATTCGAACATTCGAACTGGTTGTGCATGTTGTCAATGACGCACATTACGTCATTAACAGGACAAAATAATACAGAGACATAACTACTTGTATAGGTAGTCTATTTAAGTTTAAACATATATGACAACGTATTACCTACACTAAAACAAGGAAATCAACTAATGGCCAAGACTGCAGACCTCAAGCTCTCTCACCCTCACATTCTCTGCGCATAATGGTTTAAATGAACAAACAAATTTTTGTGCAAGCAATTTTTGGTCGCGACTGTTGTTCCAAATATAGCAGGCTTCATTCAGTGATTCAAACAAATATTAGTAATATTAATTGAAGTTTTCAGGCATATAGAACTGACATTGAATGCTCCGAGCGAGCTGTGCTGTGGTAAACATTGAATTTTTCCTTGACATGAAACAATTAATAATCAAACCTCGGATCCATTGCTTGACAGAACTTCCCGAAGCCTGCCCCATCCATGAAACTGATCGGTCTCATGTCCTTAAAAATGAACGAAATTATTTGATCCGTTATGGCCTCTTGTCATATTGCAGACAAAGAGCTTATGGCGGGCGATGCAAAGTAACGTTAAGTGTCAAGACGTGACTGTTTGGCAGGAGTTACACACATTATGCCATGCTCATTTGGGTGCACATTTTTGAGATGTGACCTCATGTTGCTAGTGTTCGAATGGTATGCTACCTGTATCTTAAATAGCTTGCATACAACTTTATCTCGCGGGTCAACAATTTTACCTCACTTTCTCTGCTGCGGTCGAGTTGGACTCTGCACTTGCTGGCATCTTCCATGAAGACGCGTTAACTTTCAGCAGTGATGCTGTGCCAGACAGTGCGACTCCTGTGACCTGTCCCTGAACCCTCAGGCGCACTAGCGCGCCCATTGCAAAGCAGACAACCACGCCTCTACTACCGCGGGCGTTTTTTTCCAAATTTTTTTTTCTTATTTGAATATTAATTTTCACCTTCGAAATTCATTTTTTAAAAACTATTCGAATACATATTTGAATTAAGAATATTCGTTGACAGCCCTAGTTTGCACCAGCCTCACTACCGGCATCTAACAGGGCCTTGAAGGGACGGCCGTTGACATTTACCAATGCTTCCGGAGATCCCACTGGTAGGTTTTGGTGCATGATAGAGCCTTCCAGCAACGTCCGCGCGGAATTTGAAATTTGTTCCGTGGGCATCGGTTCATCCAGGGGACCAGGGCCCGCCGGCCTGTCTAGGGGTTGCAGGATGCCCTCTGGCACTCGCTGTCCCTGGACCACACCCTCCGGGCAAACGGCGGCACTCACTCTCCCACCTCCGATCTGACAAGCCTAAATTATTAGGGTGGCTGTTTCCACAGAGACAAAGGAACTTTTTCCCGCTACAGATTGCGGACGTTCATTGGTTGTTCACGCGAAGAGAGGCATGAACCATCTCAAGCCATAAGAGTCGACCGAAGAAGGTCTGCCCTCTCTTCGTTCTCTTACTCCCTTCCCTCCTGCTTCGACCCTGGTCGCTTCCACTCGTCCCTCCGAGTGGCCTCGGGCCGCTCTAATATCGCTGTCCCTCTAAGCCGGGAGGCTGAGAGGCTGAGAGGACAGCCATTCTCATGGCTCCTTCGGAAGCTTTAGTTTTCGTTGTTTTCTTTTCTTTTCTTTACTAAGTTTATTCAACTATTCGCCTCTCCACACAAGGAAGACGAATTCTGGAACATTGTTTGTTGAACCTTTCAAATACCGCGCGATTCTGCAGCAGCCCCGGGCTGGAAGACAAAGAGACCATGCTCACGCCAAGCTCCAGCGCAGCCCACGCGCGCGCCGGTCTGGCATCACACAGAGAAAAATGCAAGTATCATTTTTCTATGGAGATTTAAATGCTGCTTAAAGTTTACCTATGATTTGATTCATTTGGTGTCTTTCAAGGGTACTGTCTGTGATTTTGCATAACTGAGCTCATTTCTCTCTCATTCATTCTCTCTCTCTCTCTCTCTCTCTATCTCTCTCCCTCATTTGGATTCCGTTATGTCTTGTACAAAGTTTACTGTCTGTATTGTCGTATGCGTATTTACTCTGATTTGTTGTTTGATGTATTATTAGTTCAATTATTAAAAACCCATATATTCATGATTGCCTCCGAACCGCTCACATTACGAGTCACTGAAGTGTCTGATCTTTAGCTACAAGCTTTATTTTGAGAAACTAAATTTATCATAATGATAGGATAATGTTTTCATGGCCAGAGAATATTGTTCCTTGAATTATAAGAAGTGATAACTTTATTGAAAATTGATAAGTTAATCTTACGGCCGTTTACTGGACAAACCACTGTTTAATTTGCAGTAATTTACACTTATAGATATATCACAATAATTGATATGAAGAATGGAATATTGACATATTAATGAGTAAATTACAGTGCCCTGTAATGATTTATTGATGAATGCAATTGAGCTATTTTTCATAATCAATAAAATTTAGTGTAACTGTCATATGAGATATATATTAATCATATTCCTGATTAATTATTCAAATTCCCTATATATCATTTGAGTTAATTATTATGTACAACCCAGTGCGGCTACATAATTTGGTGGAGATAACGCGCGCAGTTCAAACGTCATTTTGGGAGCAATCAATCTGTGTATATGGTTTTTAATAATTTCTGCACGTGCGCTATGAAATTATGTGAGATGAGTCGCAAGACGTGAACTCACTCCTAACTGACTGAGGCAAAAAGCTGATCAGTCAGCACGTTAGGTATTTATAGATGTTATAGACTGTTATTTTTAATGAAACTAAACTGCAGTATAACGTTAAAAGTCTCCTGTTAAGAAAGACCAAAATCTTTTTACAGTGAGAACATTTTGATATTAATAATTAAAAGATGAAGAAATGTTTTATTAGTTGCAACATGTAAATCTGAACATGAGCGATGTTCCTCTGATTCAGTTAAAAAGGCCTTGCTTATTAAATATCGTTATTGAATTTGTGGTGAACCACAGTGATATTCAAAAATAAACGATAAAAACTCCTGGTCTAAAATTGGCTTAGCTACCCGATTTTAAACCTGAAACATTTAAATCATAAGTGCTATTTTGATAAATGTTCATGGGAAGTCAACAGATTAAAATTCCTGTTTCACATTGGTGTGTCGTGCAGCGAAATGAATTGTGCCGTACGCCCTTGTGCAGTACACAGATAGCACATAGATAGCACTGTTGGAGAATCAACGCTGACGAGCGCACAGAGATTAGATCATAGTGAAACTGGCTGTAATTCTGCTATCTAAACACCAGAGGGAACTCGTGGTTTAGAAGTTTCAAGTTACGCCCTGCTTTCTGATTCCAGCTTGCATGAGTGCAAGTCCGCCATCCCGTGGCCGTTTCAGATAATGCGCTCTAATTGCTAATCTATTTCCTTGAGGTATTGAATTAGCTGTTTAAATTCTCGATAATTATTTGTATTTACAGCTTTGCTCGTGCGAATATTATTACAGGGAAACACAAGAATTTTCCCTTCCTTTGTCTGTTCACATTTACTTTCAGTTTGGTTCAAACATGATTTGAATTAAAATTTAATTGTTTAATAGTGGAAATCTAGATGTTTCAGGTCAACTACTGATTGACCCGCTTAGAAGGTAAGCCATCTAGTGGCAGTCTCCTGTTAAATTGACTAACAGATGTCTGTTTTTTTCCATTCTGTTTTGAATTGCATGTCCACTTTTACCCTTTTTGATTAATCTCACCCTGTTTGATTAATTTCATAATTATTAATGATAACTTACAGCTATCATTGGTTATTATAGGATATTATTCAGATTTTCCTTTTAATTCTTACATGCTTATTTTAAATTTTGATTTAAACCAGTTTTGAATTTTTAATTTGAATTAAGTTCCCCCCCCCCCCCCCCCCCTGGGGTGAAAACCAGCTACTACTTCTTCCGTGTTTCATTCCTGTCTTTTATTTAGATTTTTATCATTTTTCTTCTCTCTTTTGGCTTAGGTTATTTTGATAATTACCATTATTATCATATTTCCTTTGTTTTGTTTTATCATTATTAGGTAAAGCTGTTACCTCTCATTTCTACATATATATTTACTCAATTGATGTTAAACAAACAAAACCATAATTAACTTTAAGTTTCTTTTGTTCATCCTTTGTGTATTTGAACTCCCTTGGTGATTGGACCGTCATCTCAGGTTTCCAGTGAGCAAGGCTGCCCGAACGGTGCCCGACGACTGGCTGCGAGTGAAACTCGGTTCCTCTTGTCTCTGTCCGTTAGCGGCACGAAGTGGAGACATCAGCAATTTGGCACTCCAAAGGTTGTGTTAAAAGTCACAAGCTGTTCGAGACGGCGCAACGCCAGGGTAACGGAGGACCGGGGACACTGCGGTTGAGTGTTTGGGGAGTCCCGGAGAGGTTGACCAAGCCACTGGTTTCCACCTGAATGACTTAAATTCACCCAGGTGAACCAAATGTGATAAAACCCATCCACTTATTATAAGCCACAGAATATTAGATATTCCCCCGGATATATTTTAAGTGTTTGACCCTTTTGCTTCTGTAGTGATGAGGGTCACCTGTTTGAAACGTCACCTCATTTAATTAGCGTCCAATAAGGTATCACCTCGTTTTATATATAAACCTGTTGTTTATGCCCCCTGTAATAAAATAAAGCTTAGTTTGAATTAACTAAAGCTATGCGTTTTAGTGCTGTGTTTACAGTGCCCACTCGTGCGTCATGGCAGCACAATAGCCAGGTCGGAACACCAGCTGTTAATCAACAGACTAAAGGAGTTACTATATGACTGTTTGTGGTGCATGCATGTGTGTTTGCGAGTGTCACATAGTCTAATCATAAGGGTTTATCGCACACCGTGCAGCTCTCTCTCTCGCTCTCCAACCCTCGCTCTGGGCCGCGCTGCTGCTTTGGACGTCACTCTCCTGGCCCACTGGCTGAATGGGCTTGATGTTTGCTTTGTTTTGATTTGTTTCGTTTCTTTTGAGTAGTTTTCATTGGATTGGATGATTTTCTTGTTTTTGTTTATTGATTTTTGTTATTGCTGTCACGAATCCTCAGTTGGTTACTTTTTGACTGTTAAACAACAGTCGCTCTTTATAAGAGTTTTAATTATCGCTATGCGGTATTTGTGATCTTGGTTATTTGACACCTTGAGCCTTGATCAGTACTGAGTTTATGCCATCGTCACCGTGACAGTATGTTTTGTGTTATTTAGTTTCTTTCTGTATATTTATTTGCCAAATTGCTTGTGTTTTTGTTTAGTACACTGACTTTTGATCTTGTTCCTTTTTGTTTTGTTCAAATGTTTGTTTTCTAATGTGTTTTTTTTTTCTTTTTTGGTATTTTGCAGGAGCTGAGTGGTTCCTGGAAGTGGGCTGATTTTTTTGGGTTGCACAGGCCTCACTTTGCTATGGATTGTCATTATTGCAGTGTCACTATATTTGGTCATTATTTGGGCAGTGATTTTTTGTGGATGTGATTCTGATTGGAGGGATTTTCTTCTTTTGTGCACTGGATCATATCAGCCTGCTTCTCATGAAGGAAACCTCAGCCCCTGCATTTATTTAATTTATTCTCTTTTGATTCGGCCAAGACCATTTATATTGATGATAGGTGTAAATTTTAATTTTGTATTTCATTTTAATGTTAATAAAACCATTGTTTGTACGGAAACTCTTGCCTCCTGCCTATTTTGAGTGGAACGCATTTGCGTGTTCTGTGTTTTGGTTATTTCCCCGTTATTTCGGGGTGGCGTAGTCACTACAAATCAGCCACTTGCTACACTTCTTTAAGCCACACCATATTTCTAGGTTTCCTACCCAGATAGCCCACTCACCTGTTGGCCCTATCTTAAAACCTAGCAGTAGGCTTATGCCTCCTTATTCTCACTAACACATTGTGTTTCTATTGTTTTTATCTCATTTCAAGTGTTGTTTCACTTAGATCTTTTTCTATCCTCTGTTCTGTTGTGATTTGTTTCTTTCATTTCACATAGAGACAGTATCATGTGACAGCCACCAAGGAAGCTAAATAGTAGAGCGACAACCAGCAGCCGGTGTCATCACGCGACCCGCTAGGCTACTGCATCAGTTAGCCCCAAAATTCTCATAAACGGCACAGCCCGTATGAATATTGCCCGTTAAACGTAGAATGAACTTGCATTGATCTTTTTGTGTGTGTGTGTGCTGTGCTTCTCTCACCGACAGAGAGTCAGGATGTTCCAGGCATCCAGTCCAGCAGTCCACGGGGGCCACCTCTCGACATGGTTGAAAGCAGTGACGACCCCCTTCCTGCCCAAGGACGCCAGTAACCTGCAGCACCCAGAGCAACTAGACACCGAGCTAGATGAACTGATGGCACGCGATCCAAACCAAAGCGACTACTACAAAGAACTCGCCAGGATCTTCGGAAGCCTAGTTCACATTCTCGTCGCCCAGGCACGGCTCAGTGAACGGAGCACCATCGCGGAGGAGGCCTGGAAGGACCAGGCCCCAACCCAGAGTCATCTTGATCAGCTCCTCCTCGAGACCCAGAACCAGCGCGAGAAAGAGGACGACACAGATCCAGAGCTACAGAAAGGAGTTTAAAGACTTCACCATGCCCTGCAAGATCTTCGCCTCGGCACAGATCAAAGAGAACAGCTGGAGAGAGAAGCCAGAAAAGAACTCAACAAAAACCTCCAGCAAGGTGACGCTCTCCTAAAAAGAGCAGATAGTGAACTGAAAGAAAGAGACTATAAAACCTGGGCCTGCAAAACACACTTGCAAGCGGCCCGAGCTAAATTCAACAAGCTTATTCTGCAGAGAGACAAGCTCCAAGATGAACTTGTCACTGTCCACACAGAACTGAGACAATTTTACAGATTACAGAGTGGCTGCATCGGAGAAACGCACACCACAAAGTTTCTCCCGGCCCGCCACTCCAAACCTTTCAGCCAAGAACCCAGAGCTGAAAAAGGGGGTGTAAGCTCACGGCTCAAGAAATCACCAGCCAGCTTACAAGAACACCTGTCAACAACGGAGGGGAGATAACCCTTCCAGAGATCGCATGTCACTAAACCCTGCACTGCTCACAGAGAACTTCACAAGCTAGCCAGAAGCATCTCTACATTCAATCCAGATCCTGCAGGAGGACATGACGTTCATGCTTCTTTACAAGCCATTGACTTTCATTTGCAAACTGTCACCAACGTGACAGATGTGAACACATTGTACCTGTTAAAAATCACGTCCAGCCGTGATGTGCATTGTTTTCTGGATCGTCAACCAGAGACTGTCAAAGCGTACTACCAGCAACTGCTACAGACTTTGATTCTTGAATTCTCTGATCCAAACTCAGACCATGGGCTCCTTATTGCTATGGACCTCAAACAGGGCCAATTTGAAAACCCACAGACTTTCTGTAGTCAGCTACGAAAAGCCTACTTCGGAGCATGCAACGAACCAGGTATGGAACATGATGTCAACTTAAAAACTCTGTTCCTCCTAAACCTACATGCCAGTTGGAGTTTTCATCTCAGAGTCCCAGCGTGTCCACGTAACAGGACTACACAAGAGTTACGGAACTTAGCCCACAAAGCTTGCACCAAGCAAATCACTATTTGTGAAAAGACTGTGAAAAACCCCAAAGTCTCCGTCTCTGAGCACTGCTTGGAGTTAACCCTAGAGGGCACCCTACAACATCACAGTCACAGACATTTTTACAGAGAGTCAATACCGTTCCAAGCCAGCAGAGGGCAACACAATCGTGGTGGTGCTCGTCCAATGCTCCAGAGCGAGCGATTCCCACCATCCAGGACACAAAGCCCCAACAGCCGGCAGTGGAACCACTCTCGACACGACACTGGTAAGCTCAATCCTGAGCCCACATCAGAAAAACACAGTGCAGCCACGTCTGAGACAGCAGAGATCCTGAGGGTGCTGAAAGTGCTTCTTCACATGAAAACTCACAAGGAAGATGAGCCAATCACCCAGAACACTGCCCGTCATCTACAGACCACAGAGCTAACTGTCACAGCACAAAGTGACAACAACACCCAAGCTCCACAGCCAACAGTTGCACACCCTGAACGAGACAGCACAGGTCCTCACACCAGGTACCACAAACACAAGGTACCAGAAAATGCTGTTTTGACTACCTGCCTTCGCAGCGAGCTTCACAAGACTGGTCCTCACCACCCATCGATCGTCACACCTGCCCTGATGCCAACATTCCTGGGCAGCCTTGTCAAAAAGGGGGTGGGCCGAAAAGGAGTCAGCATGGAAGACCTGATCGACACAGGATTAAACCTGACGGTGATCTCATCTCACCTTTTCAAAAGACTCCAATTTGAAGCTAAGAGACAAGATCGAACTCTTACACCTCAAACTTATGAACTGAATGTACAGGCGTACAGACAGAATGACATCCAGTTTGAACAGGTTGTTTCCGTTCACCTGACAATCGTTCTGATGAGTCTAATACATCTCATGTATGTCCCACCAATGAACACTCATACATTTCTCATCGACAAAGACCTGCTAGAACACTTTGACCCTTTTCTGAACTTCAAACAGCTAAAAGACTTTGGTCAAGTGCGAGAACCTTTTTCCTGCCAACCACACAGGTTGCCAGAGCCAGACTGTCAGGTCACAGAGGTCACGGGAACTCCCACAGAGCCAGACTGTCAGGTCACAGAGGTCACGGGAACCCCAGCACCCAGCCGTGGCTCAAGTTCAAAGTCAAGCCCCTGCACCTTAGTCAACGAACAGGGTATGGTGGTACCAGCTTACACCAAAGGGGTCGCTTTTCGGCTCAACCTGCAATGTGGTCAAACCATAAACCACACGCTGGGTTTCTTCCAATCCTCACCTGAATGTGTGGAACTCGGACTCACACTTGCCAACAACAAGCATGTCAAACACCAACACCTGTTCCAGCAATGTGATAACATCACAAAAACACACAATGTGATCGTGTACTGGAAGAAGGTAAAAGGACACTCGAAGCTACCAAGTCTAGACAAGGACTTAAAAGATCAAACTGACACCCTTGCCAAAACTGGCACACTAAACAACATTCTGTGGTCACTCCCAACCCACCCACCCACATTCAAGGTTGAAATGATTACACACAGCATAAGAACTTTACTAGCTAAACTGTTTACCTCAGAATCGCTTACGCTGGCTCCGTTGTCTACATAGAACAACATAGCAGACATGCGGGCTTCTGAAACCTCCATAATGACTTTGTTTTAGAAAACCGCTGAGACTCCTGACCACCGATGACAGGGCACACTACCCCAGCACTGTAACCGAATACAGCTGTACAAGGTTCCGATGGAGAGAGGACTCCCTCACTCACACTGAGGCCGATGTCAAACACATGTTCAGTCAACATGAGAAAGTGACTGTTACACAAATGGAGTTAAGTGGACACCACCACCGCTCCAAACAGTTCCCGGGAACTTTGCTCCGAGCCGCTGCTGCCGCCAGAATGTTTAACATTGTTATGCACAGTGTCACCGCAGCGAACCAGACCGTAAACTCCTTGAAACCACTGTTTACTGTCTTCCAGAAGGACTTTACCCAGACTCAGCTGTTTACAGCATTAACAACAGACATGCTGTAGGAGGTTAGCTCCTCCAATGACAGCCTAACCACGAGTAAAACCCAACCATACATGATACCCTTAAGCCTTGTTTTAACTGTGCTGTCTTACGCCATCGCCATGCCAGCTGACCTGCTACAAATACACCTGGCCAACTCTCTGGATAGTGCCATCCTACGGCACGTCAACCCCAAACAGAGAAAAGTGAATGTGCGCCTGAACCAACCCATCAGCGAGTCAAGCCAAGTCTACAGACCTAAAGACATTGTCAGTGTCAGGATGTGGAAAAGCAACACTCACACCAAGACACACATTCCAGATGTGGTGGCCTACCACGACAGCGACACACAGCTGTACCTGGACCCAAACATGCACATGTGTACTTTGACCAAAGACATTCATTATCTCTGCTTTCGCAAACCCTTCCTCAGACACAACGCTGAAGGAATCTGCGGTTTGCAACCCCGGGGTCAGCGATACGCGCTGCCCTGCCGAAGCCAAGCCTCTTACACAAGTCACAGAAACGCAAGCATAGATTGTGGGTAACAGATGGCTCATCAACACTCCTGTGCGCTCAGCTACACTGAGCTATGACCAGCATTACTCCCGTCGACACAGCCCTCCAAGCACTGTCTCGACAACCCGTTCTGAACCCGTCATCTGCGGTCCGAGCCTGGACTGCTGCCGACACTGCACGGTGCATCTCCACCGTCATTGGTCCCGCCCTGACTCTTTGCGTGACCTTCATCCTATACAGGATACTCAACGAGACGCAAACCTCTACAGCCAAACTCACGACAACTGTGACTGGAGGTCTCCAATGGAATCCCCGGAAAGCGGGTGCCAAGTCAAAGACAACACCAAACCTCATCAAGCTGAATCTTCAGCTCCAGGAACCACCTGTCATCTTGAACCACCTGCCATCATGATCCACCTGCTACATGACCATCACGATTCACCTGTCATCTGCCCATCCTGATGATTGCCGTCCGATGATGTCCACACAGGGACTTCATCTGACGAAAAGGAGGAGGTGTAACGCATATGCAGGTCCTCGATTCATGGGTTAAATTCAGGCATACAAATGAAACCCTTTTTGCACTAAATGCCTGGCGCCAGCCTGGCTGGACTTAAATTATTTTACGATACCCATGCGAGCCTCAAAGGAGACCTGAAACCCCCCAAATTCCTTAACACACACACACAAAAAGAAACCTTTCTTAAAGTTCCTTACTTTTAGAGCCATGTTTCTGCAACCCCCACTCCTGACCAGGTCGTAAAGCTTTATGACCCCCACTCGGCAACAGGACAGGAGAGAAGCCAAGTCACTGGTACCTTTTTCTCAATGTATCCTAAAACATTACCTCAGACGTAGTCTAAAAGTATATAGTATTGTTTTTGTTGGTGCTTTGAGATGTTTCCCATATAAATTGGGACTATCTGCAATTTATTAGCATGTGTTAATCTTTAAATGTGTTTAATTCTGCATTTGAATGTAACTTCGTGTTTCTATCAGTTATATATATGTGCTGTTTGGTGTTTTTGTAATCGTCATGCTTTGACAGACCCACTTATCTAAAGCAAAGTAATGAAACATTTATTATTCTGGAATTACGAACTTGCTAGAATATCCCTGATGAAATCTGACAAGCCCTAAATCATTAGGGTGGGTGTCTCTACAGAGACAAAGGAACTTTTCCCTCCGCTTCAGATCGCGGACGATGTATTATTAGTCAATTATTAAAAAAAACGTATATTCATGATTCTTGTCTCCACCACCACTCACATTACGAGTCACTGAGATGTCTGATCTTTAGCTACAAGCTTTAAATTTAGAAACTAAATTTATCATAATGATAGGATCAGGGGCGTAGCAGCCATTTTAAAAGTGGGGGGGACAGCTGTATGGTGATTTGACCCAAAGCTGATGTTCATAATAAATTCTAAATAGAATACCAATTGGCATTTTACTTTTTCAAATTTGGGAACATGACATGATAGCTTACAGGAACCTATTTTTGTTAAATCATACTCAAAATGTAAAAATACTGCAGGACTTTGAGACCAATGGGAGACCATCTATAATTTTTGTATTTTTTATGAAATAAAGATATTTTATGATATTTACAATATTTCAGTTGCACTACATTTGAACAATAACTTTTTTTTTTTTTTTTTACAGTTGGACAAAAACAGGTGTTAAATGAGTATACAGATTACATCTACAGTAATTTTATACAACATACATTTTATGAAAAATATGAGACAGATGATCTGTGAAAAAATCAAGCTCCTCTGGCTCCTCCCAGTGTCTTATTGCCATTTGCAGAAATACATCACTCCCGGTAAAAAACAACCAATCAGAGCTGCGGTCCGTAACTTTGTGTGTTTTCAAAATGTAGAAAAATGTATATAATAAGCGAGTACACCATGAATCCATTTTCCAAACCGTGTTTTTGGCTTGTCCTGAATCACTAGGGTGCACCCTAGTGCCTAAGTGTTTATATTCTGACTATTTTAGATTGCTTCGGGGTACCGCGGCGGAGTAACCCAGTACCTTTGTGATTCTTCATAGACATAAACAGAGAGAAGTAGTTCTGGCTATGATGTTCTTCCGCAAGACGCAAGCAGTTCTGTTTATTAACCGCTAGAGCGTCAAAAGTTCCCTACCGCAGTTTAAGATAGTCAATCTGCTTTTTTTTATACAAATCTCACCTGTACACATTCTGGAGAGGTTGAGCAACTGACCCCTCTCTCTGCCAGTGACGTCACAGCCTGCCTTTCCTACAGACTAGTTAGGACATAAAGTAACAGTTATGAATTAAAAGAATAAAATTTGATAAAGTATTTTAAGATATTCGTTGCAAAACAAATATGATTTATTGTGAAATTATAATTTTACTCCGCGAGCAGCACGTAGACAAACAAAAGACAGCAGAAACCAATAACATTGTTACGTCTTATTTAGCAGACGCTTTTATCCAAAGTGACAATTAGGAGAGCATTTAACACACTGAATCCGGCGCGACGTGACGAGGTCCATACGGGTTCAATAGGTTAAATCATAACATGAAAACTTTATCGCGCGATTCGTGTCATCGCGACATACTGTAACATACTTACAGTGTGTGTTTGAAAAAAGGATGTAATCGTCCTTTGCTTTTTTCTGGGGTGCATTTTATCCCAGACGGCCTAATAGCAAAGTGAACGAACGAACGAAAATTCAGAAGAGCAACAAGAGATTTGAAGCTCATAGCAGACGCGCCCAGGAGATGATTCGCTCTGTGATTGGCTGAATGTTACTTCACTCAAATCTAAGTAACAAATCAGAGAACACTACAGGAAATATTGATTCTGGATCCTAAAAAAAAAAAAATAGCAGGTGTCAGAATCACCTGTTTCTAAAAGTGCGGGGGACGTGTCCCCCCCGTCCCCCCCGGTTGCTACGCCCCTGGATAGGATAATGTTTTCATGGCCAGAGAATATTTTTCCTTGAATTAAAAGAAGTGATAACTTTATTGAAAATTGATAGGTCAATCTTACGGCCGTTTGCTGGACAAACCACTGTTTGATTTGCAGTAATCATATTCCTGATTAATTATTCAAATTCCCTATATATCATTTGAGTTAATTATTCTGTACAACTCATTGTTGCTACAGTACACACCAAAAGTTTGGACACACCTTCTCATTTTTCTTTATTTTTTAATGACTATGAAAATTGTAGAGTCACACTGAAGGCATCAAGGGCTATTTGACCAAGAAGGAGAGTGATGGGGTGGTGCGCCAGATGACCTAGCCTCCACAGTCACCGGACCTGAACCCAATCGAGATGGTTTAGCATCTCTGGGAACTCCTTCAAGACTGTTGGAAGACCATTTCAGGTGACTACCTTTTGAAGCTCATCAAGAGAATGCCAAGAGTGTGCAAAGCAGTAATCAAAGCAAAAGGTGGCTACTTTGAAGAACCTAGAATATGACATTTTCAGTTGTTTCACACTTTTTTGTTATGTATATAATTCCATATGTAATTCCACGTGTTAATTCATAATTTTTTGCCTTCAGTGTGAATCTACTAAGGAATCCCTAACATAAAACCCAAACGATTGTACATGATCCTAAGCAGATGCTACAGCCTCATACTTGACATTCTTTAAATAGTGGTACGGTTTAGCCTCCTACGGTCACCTATGTAACAACTTGGTTAAAGCTCAAACAATAATTAGAGGTTATGGCTAGCACTGTGAAATATGCTATTCCAATAGTGTTTACCTAGCCCCCTATAATTAATCCAATTATATAACAATTTGAATATACTGTAGTAAGACAATAACCAGAGGTTATGGCTAGTACTATGAAGTATGCCCGAACCATGTTAATACTCCAATAATATTTTGTGTAGCCCAGAGGTAGACAGAGTACACAGCTTCATTACTTGAGTAAAAGTACAGACACCCTTTGCTAAATTTTACTCAAGTATATACTGCAGTCAGATGTCTACTTAAGTAAAAGTACTTAAGTACATGTTTTTATAAGTACTTGAGTATCAAGAGTACATTTTCTAAATATCACATTACTACTTCCACAGTGATGTACAGAAACATCCTACTTGGAGTTATGAAAAAAAATTATATTAATACCTTACAGAATGTAAAAGGAATTGAAAGTAAAATCAAGTAATTTTCATCTTTTTACCATGTTGCTTTATTTAACATTTCTCACTTGCCCACAAAGCAATAGCACAATGGCAACGCTCTGACAAACATCTGAGTTTTAATGGATTTTTTGCACCCACATTTGAACCTGTGTTAAACACATAATCAAGAAGATCAAACAAATGCTCAGCTTACATTAATGTGTAATATCAGAAAAGAACATTCAGCTAACACTTGTGTGTACATGTAAGTTTCTCAGCTTTTCATCAATCAAATCAATAAACATAAATCATCAAAGGCGGCAATATAGCAATGTTCTGACACACCTCTGAACCTGACTGTGTTGTACACGCAGCAGAGAGCAAAGAAGAGAAAATAATAATGATTAAAGAAAATCAGCTAATCAGCTGTTTTAAGGTCAGCGTACAAAGGAAAAAAATTAATTCAGCTCATTATTATTATAGTATTAAGCCCCTCACATTGACATACAGGCAAAGGCAGGAGAAAATACTTTCAGCTGAATAACAACATTCTCTCACACACAATCTGTGTGTGTGTACTGTATAGTCATGTGTCGTTCGTGAACAAATCTTTTAGGTGAACCAATCATTCTCGTTTACGTCATCCACTGACTCATTTCTCATTCACTGAAGTTCCTCCCCTCCACAGAAGTGCGGCGCTATAACATACCTGCAAACTCAGAAGGACTGAAAAGGTTGACAGATTTTTCAGTCAATCTAGCAAAATGCAAAGCACAGTTATAGGTACTGTGCAGATATGCTTGTTTTCATATTTAGCATACAGAACATAACTCCTGGTTTAATCCCCAATTTATGAACGTGAATATATAATATATGAACTGTCTGACCAAACAATTAAAATGTTAACTATGCAAGAAAACTCGTGCTTTGTTCATATGAGCAACTTATTTAGACTGTATTTATTGAATGCGATTATGCACACATTTTAATAAAGTCAAATCAGATTTTGTTACAAGTGAATACGTTAGTTGACTTAAAGGTACAGGTTGTAGGACCTGCCAATAGAGGCACTACCAAAACAATACCTACCAAAACTATTTTGCCGTCAATACTGTTGACGGTGTCCTTTATCAGTAGGCGTTGGTGTAGGTGTGTAAAAAAAGTTGATATTGTTGTCATGAAGACAAGATCCTGGTCAGTAGGCGACCTCCCTCTATGTCACCTACAGCAGGAGCAGCGTGCCTGCGCCACGTCAGGCACGGTTCTGGTGTGTAAAGACACAGAAAACGCAAGGCAGCCGCCACGCTCCTGACATGCAGCAGAGATGACCATCAATCAGATGATATGAAAACGATTACCACATGTTCAACAAATATATACACTCATGTACATTTAAACACAATAATTGGGCATATATAGCAAATGTGAGTTCAACGATTTGCGAGAGTAGATTACATACAAAGTCAATGCAAAGACGTGATCAGACTATGGATCAGACACGATGCCCTGCGTTTGGTGTGTATGCCCCATAATACTAATATTGTTGATCGTTATAATACCATACGTTTTCTTTAAAGATACGAATCAAAACAACTCACCTGTTGAATAAAACACAAGCGAGATCTGCATCTCTTTCTAGTTGAAGTTTGTCGTGAAGCTCGCTTCATCTAGAAAATGCAACACCGATATTGATCCTCACTCTTTCTCTCCTCTTGTCCCAAACTTTTCTTGGGACGTTTGGTTGGCCCGTAAGCTTATGTTTACGGGAGCTGTCCTTGTCGACAGAACCAGTGGCAGACGATAAACAGTAATTATGTTCTATATATTAGTAACACAATCCACCATAAAACGAGCAAGAAATAATAGAGGAACTGCTTGAAGCAAGCTAGTGGTTTACTGGACGCTAGACACTATTTCAGTCCACAACACTGTTGTCATGTGGTTTCTATGTCAGTAAAGTCTATGACTAACATCATTGACATGCGACTGCACTGCCCCGTGTCACTGTTTAGAATGGGAATTTTCTCATGACTAACAAGTAGTTGAAAACATTAGAGATATTGTTAGTAATCAGCTGGACAAAATATATAATACTAGCCTAGTGGTTTTTTGATATTTTACTGCAAATATCTTACAGATTGTACCTTTACGACATAACACATTAGACACTCTTTTTCGTTACCTGTTGCCGTATTTTGTGTAATACGAAGAAATGGTTTCTGAACAAATCAGTGAACAAATCTGAACTAATCTTTTTAATGAACAAACTGAAAATGAAAATTAAATTAGAAGTAAGCTGGAAGCTTTTGTTCTTCTGAAGATTGGAGAGTCCACAGCGAATCAAAGTTACATGACAAAAATGTGGAAGATCAGACCGAGGGATGAGTCTTAAAGAGGGACTGTCTCAAAGGGACAGAGCAATGATGCGTCTAAATAAGGGTATTTTATTTCTGGACTAGCCAATGCAGAGGTGCAAATTTTCAGAGGGATTTTGTTTTGTCTCACAGACACCATTATTTGCATGTTTATGGTGGTCTGACAGATTTATATAATATTAAGCTTAAGTATGGTGAAAATAGTATGGTGCAAGTTAGTAACATACTATACACCATATAATTATTGTGAACTCTTTTGGCCATAAAATATGTGTACCGTATTTTCCGCACTATAAGGCGCACTTAAAAGCCTTTAATTTTCTAAAAAAAAAAAAACGACGCTCAGTCAAAATATTGACATTCCCTTTAGCACAGCTCCATCTAGTGGAAGCGTTAACGCAAACCCAGTCAAACGTTTGACTGCAGTATCTTCTATTTTATCCGCCTTATAAACCGGTGCGCCCTATATATGTCAATAATTCTAAAATCGGCCATTCATTGACAGTGCGCCTTAGAGTGCGGAAAATATGGTAGTTAAAAATCTGATATTGTGATAGCCCAGTTTAGTGTTATAACAGTGAGAACTATTTTCTACCAATACACCAATGCTTTCAATAATGAATTTTATTAAAAAGAAAAAAAAAAACTATAATAAAAAGAATAACAGGGATGCAAATATAGCTACATATACAACTGATTTTGGAACCTTTTCTTGCCATCAAAATTTAAGAACTTAATAAAAAAAACAGTAAACAACTTACTAATAGTAATAATAATAACAATGATGATGATGATTCCAGACATCTTCGTTCCAATTCCAACACAAAACTCCATTAATTACTTGATCATTCAAATAAGAAAATAAAAGGTCAGATCAACATAAAACATAAAAAAGCATTTTAGAATTCACTGGCTTTGTCATTTGAAATATTTGTTTTTCTTACAATATTTCTGTTGAAGACTGTTAGTCATCAAAGCGGATGTGCTTACTTGCTTCGGTGGCCCGAGCGATGATGATTTTCTCAGCTTTAGAAATGAGCTATAAAAAAATGACAAATATTCTGTGATTTTGATAAAACTATAAATCTATTTAACGTTGACTGCCTTTAAAGGTTGTTGAGAGAGGTTTAGGTTACCTTTTCTGTTCCACGCTTTTTTTCTCTAGGACCGTTTAGCTTTGCTTGTCGGTCCACCAAAATCTTCTGCCAGTACCTCTGCTCATGGTCACCTTTTTAACAATCAATACATTACTTAATTTGCCATATCTTTAAAAAAAAGAAAAAAGTTTTGATTCATAATGTATTTACCTGAGAGGAGTTCAAGGTTCCAGTTGTATTTTTTCTGAAATTCTGATCGGGCTGTGATAACTGTCTGTGCATCTTCAGGACTCTTGAAACGAATGTAACCCTCTTTATCGCCATCAAGAATGTCCACATAAGCCACAGCGGACATCTCAGACAGTGAATCCTGTGCAGTTGAAAAGAAACCGCTCTTAAAAATGGCTTATTGTTTGATGTTATACCCAATGATGATAGCCAAGATAGCTTTAATCAATTTAACTAGTATTTTTGTATATACCTTGATGCACCTCTTGCTTGGTAGGGGCTGATTATAGCTAATCTTGACAATGACTCCACTCACAAACTCAGGGCCAGATGAATGCTCTTTCTTAACTGTATCCTTAGCTTTGATAAGAAAGAAAGAAAGAAAGAAAGAAAGAAAGAAAGAAAGAAAGGTATTTAAATAGTAATATTTTTTAACAGGCAAGATGTTGTCCCAACAAAATATACTCACAAGTGTTCTCACTCTCTTTAGTGTGCATGGTATCATACTTCACTGACTTCTTGTTGATTTGAGTCACTGACTGCTTTAGATGGGCCATACAATGCTTCTGCAGTGTCATGTACTCCTGCTTCAGGTTCAACCACTCTTTCCTGACAGTTGAAATCCACTTCATTACTTCAACATCTCACAACATCGCACAATATTTATGAACAATGACTTGAAAAGAAAAAATAGACAGCCTTGCTCACTTTGAGAGGACTCTGAGTGGGATGACATCCTCCCCTACTTTCAATCTCTCCTTGAGCTTCTTCTTTCTTTTCCTCTTGGCCTTCAAAACAGAACTGTCTTTTTTCTCAGAGTCCAACTGTTCTTCATACTTCCTCTCAGTTGATAAATCTATGCGATAAAAGAACATAAATTAAAAGAAAATGGCAGCAACAACTTTAAGGTGATTTCACATCAAAGAGTGAACGGTCTCAGGAAAATAAATTTTTACATTAGTGCAACATTTACATTTAATTTTAGGTGTTGCACCAACTAATCGTCTAAACGACAATGCTCTGCCATGACGCTTTAAACTTGACGTTGACTAGTCGCTGGTCCTATAGCGGGTGCAACAGGATAAAATGTATGGTGGCCACCATACAGACTTTATTAAAGAGTTTGGTGATTTTACATCCGAGTTAGTTCTGGCTGCAGATAAAGTTTTAATAGTTGGTGATTTTAATATCCATGTCGATACTGAAAAAGATGCATTGGGATCAGCATTTATAGACAACTGAACTGGTGTTAAACATGTTTCAGGACCTACTCATTGTCGAAATCATACTCTAGATTTAATACTGTCACATGGAATTGATGTTGATAGTGTTGAAGTTGTGCAGCCAAGTGATGATATCTCAGATCATTATTTAGTTCTGTGCAAACTTCATATAGCCAAAATTGTAAATTCTACTTCTTGTTACAAGTATCGAAGAACCATAACTTCTACCACAAAAGACTGCTTTTTAAGTTATCTTCCTGATGTATCCAAATTCCTTAGCATATCCAAAACCTAAGAACAACTTGATGATGTAACAGAAACTATGGACTCTCTCTTTTCTAGCACTTTAAATACAGTTGCTCCTTTACGCTTAAGGAAGGTTAAGGAAAACAGTTTGACACCATGGTATAATGAGCATACTCGCACCCTAAAGAGAGCAGCCCGAAAAATGGAGCGCAGCTGGAGGAAAACAAAACTAGAGGTATTTCGTATTGCTTGGCGGGAAAGTAACATATCCTACAGAAAAGCATTAAAAACTGCTAGATCTGATTACTTTTCTTCTCTTTTAGAAGAAAACAAACATAACCCCAGGTATTTATTCAATACAGTGGCTAAATTAACGAATAATAAAGCCTCAACAAGTGTTGACATTTCCCAACACCACAGCAGTAATGACTTTATGAACTACTTTACTTCTAAAATCGATACTATTACAGAAAAAAATGGAACCATTCAGCCGTCAGCTACATTATCACATCAGACAGTGCACTGTAGACCCCCTGAGGAACAGTTCCACTCATTCTCTACTATAGGAGAGGAAGAATTGTATAAACTTGTTGAATCATATAAACCAACAACATCTATGTTAGACCCTATACCATCTAAGTTCCTAAAAGAGGTGCTTCCAGAAGTCATAGGTCCTCTTCTGACTATTATTAATTCCTCATTGTCATTAGGATATGTCCCCAAAACCTTCAAACTGGCTGTTATTAAGCCTCTCATAAAAAAACCACAACTTGACCCCAAAGAACTAGTTAATTATAGACCAATCTCAAATCTCCCTTTTCTTTCCAAGATACTAGAAAAGGTGGTATCCTCACAATTATATTCCTTCTTAGAGAGAAATGGTATATGTGAGGATTTCCAGTCAGGATTTAGACCGCATCATAGTACTGAGACTGCTCTTCTTAGAGTTACAAATGATCTGCTCTTATCATCTGATCGTGGGTGTATCTCTCTATTAGTTTTATTGGATCTTAGTGCTGCATTTGACACAATTGACCACAGCATTCTTTTGCATAGACTTGAACACTTTGTTGGCATCAGTGGAAGTGCATTAGCATGGTTTAAATCGTACTTATATGACCGCCATCAGTTCGTAGCAGTGAATGAAGATGTATCATATCGATCACAAGTGCAGTATGGAGTACCTCAAGGCTCAGTACTAGGGCTGCTACTCTTCACGCTTTATATGTTACCCTTGGGAGATATCACCAGGAAACATGGTGTTAGCTTTCACTGTTATGCTGATGATACCCAGCTCTATATTTCTTCGCGGCCCGGTGAAACACACCAATTTGAAAAACTAATGGAATGCATAGTCGATATAAAAAATTGGATGACGAGTAATTTCTTACTGCTAAATTCAGAAAAAACAGAGGTGTTAATTATAGGACCTAAAAACTCTGCTTGTAATAACCTAGAACACTGTCTAAGACTTGATGGTTGCTCTGTCAATTCTTCGTCATCAGTTAGGAACCTAGGTGTGCTATTTGATTGCAATCTTTCCTTAGAAAGCCACGTTTCTAGCATTTGTAAAACTGCTTTTTTCCATCTCAAAAATATATCTAAATTACGGCCTATGCTCTCAATGTCCAATGCAGAAATGTTAATCCATGCATTTATGACTTCAAGGTTAGATTATTGTGATGCTTTATTGGGTGGTTGTTCTGCACGCTTAGTAAACAAACTACAGCTAGTCCAAAATGCAGCAGCAAGAGTTCTTACTAGAACCATATTAGCCCGGTTCTGTCAACACTGCACTGGCTCCCTATCAAAATTCTTATAGATTTTAAAATATTGCTTATTACTTATAAAGCCCTGAATGGTTTAGCACCTCAGTATTTGAATGAGCTCCTTTTACATTATACTCCTCTACGTCCGCTACGTTCTCAAAACTCAGGCAATTTGATAATACCTAGAATATCAAAATCAACTGCGGGCGGCAGATCCTTTTCCTATTTGGCGCCTAAACTCTGGAATAACCTACCTAACATTGTTCGGGAGGCAGACACACTCTTGCAGTTTAAATCTAGATTAAAGACCCATCTCTTTAACCTGGCTTACACATAACATACTAATATGCTTTTAATATCCAAATCCGTCAAAGGATTTTTAGGCTGCATTAATTAGGTAAACCGGAACCAGAAACACTACACATAACACCCAATGTACTTGCTACATCATTAGAAGAATGGCATCTACGCTAATATTTGTCTGTTTCTCTCTTGTTCCGAGGTCACCGTGGCCACCAGATCCAGTCTGTATCCAGATCAGAGGGTCACTGCAGTCACCCAGATCCAGTACGTATCCAGACATGATGGTGGATCAGCACCTAGAAAGGACCTCTTCTGCCCTGAAATACAGCGGAGACCAGGACAACTAGAGCCCCAGAAACAGATCCCCTGTAAAGACCTTGTCTCAGAGGAGCACCAGGACAAGACCACAGGAAACAGATGATTCTTCTGCACAATCTGACTCTGCTGCAGCCTGGAATTGAACTACTGGTTTCGTCTGGTCAGAGGAGAACTGGCCCCCCAACTGAGCCTGGTTTCTCCCAAGGTTTTTTTCTCCATTCTGTCACCGATGTAGTTTTGGTTCCTTGCCGCTGTCGCCTCTGGCTTGCTTAGTTGGGGTCACTTCATCTACAGCGATATCATTGACTTGATTGAAAATAAATGCACAGACACTATTTAAACTGAACAGAGATGACATAACTGAATTCAATGATGAACTGCCTTTAACTATCATTTTGCATTATTAAGACACTGTTTTCCAAATGAATGTTGTTCAGTGCTTTGACGCAATGTTGTTTAAAGCGCTATATAAATAAAGGTGATTGATTGATTGAAAAAAATATTTGAAGGACTTCCACATTTATGCTCTGTTTCTGAACAGTTAAAATGTCAAATAAATGCATGCTCTGAAAGCGATCCACAAGACGTGTGATTATATTACTGGATGCTCGAAACTGAACAGGAGAATGCACATTTTAAAAGCCTTTTGAATAGTAAATAAATTGTGGTTCTAATCTAATGCGCTGCTGCAGTGTAATGCACACACATAGGCTACAGACAGTAGCTCATGCATTATGTGCTTATCTCACGTGCACAGAACTTTTCAGTTTCTACACATTTTTTATTGAAAAAAATATAATACAATATCACAGAACAGTGTTGACAATACATTTCCCCGCTGAATGATTCTATCATTTATTTCTTAATTACTAAATCCTACAGCTTCACTACTAGTAGAGAGATGCTGCCAGGTAGAATTAATTCACAAACACAATCACTCTGGCCATAGCCACGTGGGCAGCACTGTCTTATACAATAGCTGTGCACAAGATGTTTGAGAGTAGAGATCGACCGATATGAGTTTTTCAATAGCCGATGCCGATGTTTAGAGTTCAGGGTCAGCCGATGGCCGATATGTCCTGCGGATTTTTAGGGCCGATATCTTGAAGTTTTCCACTGCATTTGCATGCTAAAATGTCACACTAATAATAAGTGGATGCACAACATTTCTAAACTTATCATCATTTATTGAGCACAGACAGAAGTCAATCAGAGAGTAATTCATTTACAAAAAAGTTTTAGAGCATTTATCAAGCAGAATTTTTCAAGTTTGTTGGAACATAAATGTAAACTTAAATAAACATTTAAATAAACAAATTGTTATAAATAAAAATCTATTAAACTGAAAAATAGAAAAAAATAATATATACAGTATTGTTCAAAATAATAGCAGTACAATGTGACTAACCAGAATAATCAAGGTTTTTAGTATATTTTTTATTGCTACGTGGCAAACAAGTTACCAGTAGGTTCAGTAGATTGTCAGAAAACAAACAAGACCCAGCATTCATGATATGCACGCTCTTAAGGCTGTGCAATTGGGCAATTAGTTGAAAGGGGTGTGTTCAAAAAAATAGCAGTGTCTACCTTTGACTGTACAAACTCAAAACTATTTTGTACAAACATTTTTTTTTTTCTGGGATTTAGCAATCCTGTGAATCACTAAACTAATATTTAGTTGTATGACCACAGTTTTTTAAAACTGCTTGACATCTGTGTGGCATGGAGTCAACCAACTTGTGGCACCTCTCAGCTGTTATTCCACTCCATGATTCTTTAACAACATTCCACAATTCATTCACATTTCTTGGTTTTGCTTCAGAAACAGCATTTTTGATATCACCCCACAAGTTCTCAATTGGATTAAGGTCTGGAGATTGGGCTGGCCACTCCATAACATTAATTTTGTTGGTTTGGAACCAAGACTTTGCCCGTTTACTAGTGTGTTTTGGGTCATTGTCTTGTTGAAACAAACATTTCAAGGGCATGTCCTCTTCAGCATAGGGCAACATGACCTCTTCAAGTATTTTAACATATGCAAACTGATCCATGATCCCTGGTATGCGATAAATAGGCCCAACACCATAGTAGGAGAAACATGCCCATATCATGATGCTTGCACCTCCATGCTTCACTGTCTTCACTGTGTACTGTGGCTTGAATTCAGAGTTTGGGGGTCGTCTCACAAACTGCCTGTGGCCCTTGGACCCAAAAAGAACAATTTTACTCTCATCAGTCCACAAAATGTTCCTCCATTTCTCTTTAGGCCAGTTGATGTGTTCTTTGGCAAATTGTAACCTCTTCTGCACATGCCTTTTTTTTAACAGAGGGACTTTGCGGGGGATTCTTGAAAATAGATTAGCTTCACACAGACGTCTTCTAACTGTCACAGTACTTACAGGTAACTCCAGACTGTCTTTGATCATACTGGAGGTGATCATTGGCTGAGCCTTTGCCATTCTGGTTATTCTTCTATCCATTTTGATGGTTGTCTTCCGTTTTCTTCCACGTCTCTCTGGTTTTGCTCTCCATTTTAAGGCATTGGAGATCATTTTAGCTGAACAGCCTATCATTTTTTGCACCTCTTTATAGGTTTTCCCCTCTTTAATAAACTTTTTAATCAAAGTACGCTGTTCTTCTGAACAATGTCTTGAACGACCCATTTTCCTCAGCTTTCAAATGCATGTTCAACAAGTGTTGGCTTCATCCTTAAATAGGGGCCACCTGATTCACACCTGTTTCTTCACAAAATTGATGACCTCAGTGATTGAATGCCACACTGCTATTTTTTTTTAACACACCCCTTTCAACTAATTCAACTAATTGCCCAATTGCACAGCCTTAAGAGCGTGCATATCATGAATGCAGGGTCTCATTTGTTTTCTGAGAATCTACTGAACCTACTGGTAACTTGTTTGCCACGTAGCAATAAAAAAATATACGAAAAACCTTGATTATTCTGGTTAGTCACATTGTACTGCTATTATTTTGAACAATACTGTATATATATATATATATATATATATATATATATATATAAAATATATGTAACAGTAGAGCTGCAAACACACTAGCAACCAGCAATATTTGTGTTTGGTATAAATGACACAGAACATCTAAAGTGCATTCTAATTTCAAACTTACATCACAGTCTGTTCATTATTAAAATAAAGTACAGTCAACCAAACATATAAAAGGTTACACTGGTCAGTTTAAATAGAGTGTAGTATACCAGTCCACTCTGCTGTTATGCCAAGGACATTTTTGTTCACGTGAAGAGGATGATCTTTTCAGTCTAGTTTACATTAAAAAAAAACAAATTATACTTTAACATTCAGATACATTGCGAATGTGGAAACATTTGGAAATGCGCAGAAGGAGATGTGAGCAATAACCTCCAAATACATCTAGTCAAACCCACGTTCGCTTGTCCTCGTATGCACGCACGCATGCACGCATTTATGCGTCTTAATCTAATGCTCTGTACATGCAGGATTTTTTAAAAAAAAAAGGACTAGCGGAACGCAAAAATTCTAAATCGAATATTTTGCAGAACAGGATCAAACAAAAAAAGTACTGGTCATAATACTTGCATAAAATGTTTACTGCGCAGCACAGCCACAAGCGCCAGAGTTACGTTTGGGATCATTTTATTTTTAAAGGGAGGGTGAAATGCTATTTCATGCATACTGAGTTTTTTTACACTGTTAAAGAGTTGGATTCCCATGCTAAACATGGACAAAGTTTCAAAAATTAAGTTGTACGTTTGAAGGAGTATTTTTGTTCCCAAAATACTCCTTCCGGTTTGTCACAAGTTTCGGAAAGTTTTTTTTAGAGTATGGCTCTGTGTGACGTTAGATGGAGCGGAATTTCCTTATATGGGTCCTGAGGGCACGTCTGCCGGAAGAGCGCGCGCTCCTGTATAGCGAGGCTGGGCACAGACATTTCACTGATCAGAGCGATTCACTGATCAGAGCGAGAGCGTCGCGAAAAGTCACAAAAGAAGTGTTTTGAACTTTTTGGAACTTTTTGGTTGCCAGGGCAAGACAACCCTGCACAGATTACCAAAAAAAAAAAAAACAGCATTAAGGGACCAGTGGATGGAGTTTATTTTTTACAGCGCATCAACGGAGTTGTGCAAGTGTTTTTGTTTGTTCCCTGCATTTCGAAGATGCTTGTTTTACAAACAAGGCCCAGTTTGACGACCGATTTGCGTATCATTTATTTCTTAAGGATGATGCAATCCCAACGAAAAAGGGTCACGATCGTGTGTTGGAACCACAGGCGGTCAGTAAAACTGCTTAAAATATCTCTGCCTCCTTGTTAGTGCGTCCCCTCCCATGCCGGAGACCCGGGTTCGAGCCCCGCTCGGAGCGAGTCGTTGCTGCTGCTGCTTTCGTTCAGTTTCAGCCTCGGGATCTGATTCTGGATCATAAATAAACGGCTGAATCTGACTGTAAGCCATGGTTTGTTTTGGATGATGGTTTTTCCCTCACGGTAATGTCACAGCTTCCACATGCTCTCAACGCAAAAGCCTACTGGCGCTAGTGATTCTTTAGCTCCGCCCACACGTCACGCCTCCAGCCGGTCGTGTTTTTCCGGGAAAAATCGGTACAGACTATCTTTCTCTTATGAATATAATAAAACTAAAGACTTTTTGGAGTTATGAAGGATGCAGTACTACTCTATAGGTACTCAAGATTAACAGGATATTGAGTGAAAACGAGCATTTCACCCCCCCTAATACTATAGTGTCATTTGAAAACATTGCAATTGCATTTTAAAATACAACAACGAGCACCACGAAACCATTTAAAGAGACGCAGTCAGCAGTCTCCTTGACGAGAAACTGTCAACAAAGTAAAATAATCTAAAACGTATGGCGCACTCTCTACATTTTATCAAATGATCATTATCACATCTATTCATTTTACAGTCCTGCTACTAGCATTTTATTCAGACTAAAACCCCTTTAATTTGGATGAGAAAGCTTTTTTTTCCCAAGTGGCTTTGCACATAATAATAATACCGCTGCAGATGCATTTTGCAGTATTACGGTTATTAATTGATCCTTAATTTAAACGTCGATCGATCATGGAAATGATCGAATATTGACATCACCTAAATGCAGTTGAGTCATTCACCATTCTGGGCAGCTCCAACACAGCTGTCAAACCCTTATTGCAACATCTTTTCACCAAGATAACAGCACTGAATTTTCTCCTATAATGACTAAATAGTCTGGAAATAGTGTTGTCAGGGTACCAGAATTTCAGTATTATGTACTGATACCAGTGAAAATTCATGGTTCTGGGTACCAAAGCAAAACACACACAAAAAAAACACACTTTTTATCACAAAAAATAATACCAATAGCATTTTTTATACTTAATTACAAATGTGTTTAACATTTTTCTACGGTAATATAATTATGAAAAACAGTAAACCCAAATTTAATTGGTCTTAATGAAATTTAAACATTTTATTTTTTTGGTAAATAAAGGGGATTTGCTATTAAAATTAAAACATGGAAGAAATATTGTGTGATTTATTTCCTTAAAAAATAAAGTTTTATACATTTTTTCAACAGTAGTAGCAGTATCACATACAGTTTACTAAATAATAGTAATAATTCTAGCACAATGCCTTTATGTAAAATTTTTCCAACCCTCTACGCAATGGCAATACCTTGGCAATACAATCACCATTGGCTAGTACAATTTTTACTCGCCAGACCGATACACACACACACACACACACAAAACACAGACACACACACACACACACACACACATATATGATTCCAATCAGCTTATCTTTGTAAAATGGCACAGCTTCTTAAATTTTTGCTTCTTAATAAGTCAGTCAAGCACTGTATTATGGTATTAAGCACTATTAGCAATATATTAGTAATAATAATTAGTACTTAATTAGTAATCATTTTAATTATTATTAAAAGATAATACTGCTACTAATTTTACTACCATACTAACAATATACAACGCACTATGGATTGATGAGCTGCTGGGTTCATGAATATTAATCACGTTGTTAGGTAGAACTGATTTGCTGAAATCAAAACAGGGACGGTAATAGATCAGCGCCAGCCAATGAAATTGACATTTGCGCATTAGCTCCACCCACTACCGGACAAACTGGCATATCTTCTGCTTGTTCGAAAATGTTAAATAATTCTAAATGAACTCCATTATTTTGACAAGAAAATACAACAAATAATATAGTTAACATATAGCCTATCGATTCAGCGTGGTTAGACTCTCGCTCTCTCTCTTTGAATGTGTGAGAAACAGCACTATCAGCAAAGCCACGGTGAGTCATGCGCCTTCACTAAGAGTTTACAGCTTGGCAAATAGGTGCACTGAGTGTCTATTGAGATGAATTGAAAAGTACAGATCGCTTGATCTGAATCTAATAATTTATTAGCCAATGGCTAATAATAGACATAATTTAGTCACCCAGAGTAAAATTTAGTCGCATAAGCGAGTGAATTACTCGCAATGTAGAGGGTTGTTTTGACAGGTTGCCATAAATACCTTTAAATTGACACTGGTTTTATTCAAATGAAACGGTAAAATGCTTGTGAAGTGACTAAGAACAGTTCTGGTGATGTTGTTTATGTATTTATGTCCTCATTGAGATGGCAGATGCTGAATTGACTGCAAGCGTCACACACTTCAGTATATGTCGTAAACAAACCAGCACGTCTCTGCCATTCATTCATTCACACAGAGACAAAAAATTTAAAAAACTAACAATAATACTGACAAGATATTATTATTATTATTATTACTATTATTATTATATGAAGTGTACTAAGAACAATATAAAAATGCACCAAGGATTAACAAGCTACTAGTACAATGACTGACTGTCCTTGTGAGAGAAAAAAAAAGAAAAGAAAAAGATTTACTGATTTATCTTCTGTTTAAAAAAAAAAAATATTGAGATTCTTGTCCTTTGCATGTTTTTAGCAAATAGAGCAGGCCATAATGGTACACCCGATGGCTAATTTCGCTGGTACTTGTGATTAGTGACAAATAAAGGGCTTCTACTACTTAATTGCATATGACAATATAAATAATTTCACACTGAACCTCCAAAATAAATGTAGAAACAACATCAAGACAGGATATTTTAAATCTGTTTTTAATGGCATCTTTTTATTAAGTAGCATCTTATTAACGTCCTGTTGCCAGCAGGTGGCGCTATGACTATAACTGAATATGGGCATGTAGATCTGTTAAGGGCAGAAGTCTTATCTAACATGTGAAGTTTGGGGCAGATTGGAAATTGTAAGTCTGAGTAACAGCAACTTCCTTTTTCATGGCGAAACATCTAATTTTGTCAGGCCGCCATGGACACGCCCTTTAACGAAACCTCAAAATCTTTATTTTATTTTAGATTTAACTGACCAAGTTTGGTGTTGATCTGAATATATCTCTAGGAGTAGTTTATTAAAGTACAACCCCTGAAAATGGCAAAAACAACGCCAATTTTGCAGAGAAAATTCTAAATAACCGACTTCCTGATGGGATTCGGATTTCATAACATGGGACTTTTTTGTAGGTATTGGTGTGTTACATGTGTGTACCGATTTTTGTACATGTACGTGAAAAATAGCTCGAGGCACACTCCATTGAATGTGCATATGCACTCCGTTGAAAGCTTATAGGTGGCGCTATCGAGCCATTTTGCCACACCCAATGGAATATTGGCCTTCAGATCTGTTCAGGCCAGGACCCTTATCACACATGTGAAGTTTGGGCAAGATCGGACACTTTATGCCTTAGTTATAACATCTTTTATTCCCATGACGAGACATCGAAATTCGTCACGGCGCCATGGACATGCCTTTTAACGAAAACTCAAGATCTTAACAAATGAACATCGCACAGGCCTTTAGATTAGACTGACCACAAAAAAGACATTGATGTCAAAAAATTTCTAGGAGTAGTTCGTCACAGCATAAAATATGACACTTCCTGTTGCCAATAGGTGGCGCTATGACTATAACTGAATATGGGCATTTCAATCTGTTCAGGTTCAGAGTTTCATCAAACATGTGAAGTTTGGGGCAGATTGGACATTGTATGTGTGAGTTATAGCAACTTCATTTTTCGTGGCGAATCATCGAAATTCGCCAGGCCGCCACGGACACGCCCTTCGACAAAAACTCAAGATCTTCGCAATTTAACATCGCAAAGGCCTTTAGATTAGACTGACCACAAAAAAGTACATTAATTTTAAAAGATTTCTAGGAGTAGTTTGTCGCAGCGTAAAACATGTCACTTCCTGTTGCCAGCAGGTGGCGCTATGACTATAATGGAATATGGGCATGTAGATCTGTTAAGGGCAGAAATCTTATCTAACATGTGAAGTTTGGGGAAGATTGGACATTGTATGTCTGAGTTACAGCAACCTCCTTTTTCCATGGCGAAACATCAAAATTTGTCAGGCCGCCACGGACACGCCCATTAACGAAAACTCAAAATCTTCGCAATTTAACAATCGCAAAGGCCTTTAGATTAGGCATACCAAATTTGGTGTTGATCTGAATAAATCTCTAGGAGGAGTTCGTTAAAATACAATGCATGGAAATGACAAAAATGACACAAAATTTGCTCATACAATTAAAAATAACCAACTTCCTGTTGGGTTCAGAATTTTGGTCTAAGAGTCTTTTTTGTAGGTATTGGTGTGTTACATATGTGTGCCAATTTTCATGCATGTACGTGAAACATAGCTCGAGGCGCACACCGTTGATTGCTATAGGTGGCGCTGTCGAGCCATTTTGCCACACCCACTTCTGAAACCCATATCAGACGTAAATTTTCGCCAGTTCTGAGGTGTGTGCAAAGTTTCATGACTTTTTGAGCATGTTTAGGCCCTCAAAAATGCGATTCATTTTGGAGAAGCGGAATAATAATAATAAATTAAAGCTGCAAGCAGCGATGAACGGGCCCTCGCACCCGGGCTCACCGGCAGCGAGTGGCTTTAGTTAATAGGTGAACGGTGAGAAATATGCGTTTAAACTCATAAATATAAGTAGAATATATCAATGTTTATTGCATATATGTGCCAATCTTCCTGTTGCCAGCAGGTGGCACTATCATTATAATGGAATATTGGCCTTCAGATGTGTTCAGGGCAGGACGCTTATCACACAAGTGAAGTTTGGGCAAGATCGGACATTTTATGCCTGAGTTATAACAACATCCTATTTCATGGCGAAACATCGAAATTTGCCAGGCCGCCATGGACACGCCCTTTAACGAAACCTCAAGATCTTCGCAATTTAAGATCGCAAAAGGCTTTAGATTACATTGACCAAGTTTGGTGTTGATCGGAATAAATCTCTAGGAGGAGTTTGTTAAAGTACAACCCCTGAAAATGGCCAAAACAACACTAATTTTGCAGAGAAAATTCTAAATAACTGACTTCCTGTTGGAATTCGGATTTCGTACCAAGAGACTTTTTCGTAGATATTGGTGTGTTACATGTGTGTACCGATTTTTGTACATGTACGTGAAACATAGCTCGAGGCGCACTCCGTTTAAAGTGTATACGCACTCCGTTGAAAGTGTATAGGTGGCGCTATCGAGCCATTTTGCCACACTCGATGGAATATTGGCCTTTAGATCTGTTTAGGACAGGACCCTTATCACACAAGTGAAGTTTGGGCAAGATCGGACATTTTATGCCTGAGTTATAACATCTTTTATTCCAATGGCGAGACATCGAAATTCATCACGGCGCCATGGACACACCTTTTAACAAAAACTCTGGATCTTCACAACTAAACATCACACAGGTCTTTAGATTAGACTGACCACAAAAAAGACATTGATGTCATAAAATTTCTAGGAGTAGTTTGTCGCAGTGTAAAATATGAAACTTCCTGTTGCCAATAGGTGGCGCTATGACTATAACTGAATATTGGCATGTAGATCTGTTCATGTTCAGAGTCTCATCCAACATGTGAAGTTTGGGGCAGATTGGACATTGTATGTCTGAGTTACAGCAACTTTCTTTTTCATGGCGAAACATCGAAATTCGCCAGGCCGCCACGGACACGCCCTTCGACAAAAACTCAAGATCTTCGCAATTTATTATCGCAAAGGGCTTTAGATTGCACTGACCAAGTTTGGTGTTGATCTGAATAAATCTCTAGTAGGAGTTCGTTAAAGTACAACCCCTGAAAATGGCAAAAACAACACCAATTTTGAAGGGAAAATTCAAAATAACCGACTTCCTGTTGGGATCCGGATTTCGTACCAAGAGACTTTTTTGTAGGTATTGGAGTGTTACATACGTGTACCAATTTTTGTACATGTACGTGAAAGATAGCTTGAGGCGCACTCCGTTGAAAGTGTATAGGTGGCGCTATAGAGCCATTCTGCCACACCCGGTGGAATATTGGCCTGCAGATCTGTTCAGGCCAGGACTCTTATCACACATGTGAAGTTTGGGGAAGATCGGACATTTTATGCCTGAGTTATAACATCTTTTATTCCCATGGCGAGACATCGAACTTCGTGACGGCGCCATGAACAAGCCTTTTAACGAAAACTCAAGATCTTCACAACTGAACATCGTACAGGCCTTTAGATTAGACTGACCACAAAAAAGACATTGATGTCATAAAATTTCTAGGAGTAGTTCGTCGCAGCGTAAAATATGTCACTTCCTGTTGCCAATAGGTGGCGCTATGACTATAACTGAATATGGGCATGTCAATCTGTTCAGGTTCGGAGTCTCATCAAACATGTGAAGTTTGGGGCAGATTGGACATTGTATGTGTGAGTTATAGCAACTTCATTTTTCATGGCGAATCATCGAAATTCGCCAGGCCGCCACGGACACGCCCTTCAACGAAAACTCAAGATCTTCGCAATTTAACATCGCAAAGGCCTTTAGATTAGGCATACCAAATTTGGTGTTGATTTGAAGAACTCTCTAGGAGGAGTTCGTAAAAAATACAACACATGGAAATGACCAAAATTACACAAAATATGCTCATAATATTAAAAATAACCGACTTCCTGTTGGGTTTAGAATTTCGCTCCAAGAGTCTTTTTTGTAGGTATTGGTGTGTTACATATGTGTGCCAATTTTCGTGCATGTACGTGAAACATAGCTGGAAGGCTGTTGATTTTCTTGGTATAGGTGGCGCTGTCGAGCCATTTTGCCACACCCTCTTCTGAATCCTATATCAGACGAAAATTTTCACCAGGTTTGACGCGTGTGCAAAGTTTCATGGCTTTTTGAGCATGTTAAAGCCCTCAAAAATGTGATTCATTCGGGAGAAGAAGAAGAAGAAGAAGAAGAAGAAGAAGAAGAATAATAAATTAAAGCTGCAAGCAGCGATGAACGGGCCCTCGCACCCGGGCTCACAGGCAGTAAGTGGCTTTAGTAGATCTGTGAACGGTGAGAAATATGCATTTAAACTCAGAAATATAAGTGGAATATGTCAAAGTTTATTCCATATATCTGCCAATTTTCCTGTTGTAAGCAGGTGGCGCTATCATTATAATGGAACATTGGCCTTCAGATGTGTTCAGGCCAGGACTCTTATCGAACATGTGAAGTTTGGGGAAGATTGAACATTTAATGCCTGAGTTACAACAACTTCTCTTCCTATGGCGAGACATCAAATTTTGTCATGGCGCCATGGACACACCCTTTAACAAAATCTCAAGATCTCCACAATTTAACATTGCAAAGAACTTTAGATTAGACTGACCAAAATAAAATGTTGATGTCATAAAATTTCTTGGAGTAGTTATTTGCAGTGTAAAACATTGACACTTCCTGTTGCCAGCAGGTGGCGCTATGACTATAACTGAATATGGGCATGTAGATCTGTTAAGGGCAGAAGTCTTATCTAACATGTGAAGTTTGAGGCAGATTGGACATTGTATGTCTGAGTTACAGCAGCTTCCTTTTTCATGGCGAAACATCGAAATTTGTCAGGCCGCCATGGACACGCCCTTTAACGAAACCTCAAGTCCTTCGCAATTTAACATCGCAAATGGCTTTAGATTACACTGACCAAGTTTGGTGTTGATCTGAATAAATCTCTAGGAGGAGTTAGTTAAAGTACAACCCCTGAAAATGGAAAAAACAGCACCAATTTTGCAGGGAAAATTCAAAATAACCGACTTCCTGTTGAGATTCGGATTTCGTACTAAGCAACTTTTTTGTAGATATTGGTGAGTTGCATGTGTGTACCAATTTTTGTACATGTACGTGAAACATAGCTCGAGGCACACTCCGTTGAAAGTGTATAGGTGGCGCTATCGAGCCATTCTGCCACACCCGGTGGAATATTGGCCTGCAGATCTGTTCAGGTCAGGACTCTTATCACACATGTGAAGTTTGGGGAAGATTGGACATTTTATGCCTGAGTTATAACATCTTTTATTCACATGGCGAGACATCGAACTTCGCCATGGTGCCGTGGACATGCCTTTTAACGAAAACTCAAGATCTTCACAACTGAACATCGCACAGGCCTTTAGATTAGACTGACCACAAAAAAGACATTGATGTCAAAAAATTTCTAGGAGTAGTTCGTCGCAGCGTAAAATATGACACTTCCTGTTGCCAATAGGTGGCGCTATGACTATAACTGAATATGGGCATGTCAATCTGTTCAGGTTCAGAGTTTCATCAAACATGTGAAGTTTGGGGCAGATTGGACATTGTATGTGTGAGTTATAGCAACTACATTTTTCGTGGCGAATCATCGAAATTCGCCAGGCCGCCACGGACACGCCCTTCGACAAAAACTCAAGATCTTCGCAATTTAACATCGCAAAGGACTTTAGATTAGGCATACCAAATTTGGTGCTGATTTGAAGAAATCTCTAGGAGGAGTTCATTAAAATACAACACATGGAAATGACCAAAATTACACAAAATTTGCTCATAATATTAAAAATAACCGACTTCCTGTTGGGTTTAGAATTTTGGTCCAAGAGTCTTTTTTGTAGGTATTGGTGTGTTACATATGTGTGCCAATTTTCGTGCATGTACGTGAAACATAGCTGGAAGGCTGTTGATTTTCTTAGTATAGGTGGCGCTGTCGAGCCATTTTGCCACACCCTCTTCTGAATCCTATATCAGACGAAAATTTTCACCAGGTTTGACGCGTGTGCAAAGTTTCATGACTTTTTGAGCATGTTAAAGCCCTCAAAAATGCGATTCATTCGGGAGAAGAAGAAGAAGAATAATAATAAATATAGCTGCAAGCAGCAATGGCGGGCTCAAGCCACCAATGCCATCGCCACCCCGGTGGCATCAGGTAAACTGTGCCCAGCGGGCACATGCATTCACAATATCCCTCTGGCAATGAGGTTTTAAAGGATATGGCAGTTAAAGGGTTAATCCGAATCATCTAGACTTTAAAATCACATTCACAGAACAATATATATATATATATATATATAACTTTAGTAACACTTTACAATAAGATTCCATTTATAAACATTATGTTAACATGAACAATATTTATATAGCATTCATTCATGTCAGTTAATATTCCAAACTTAAACATTAAAACATTGTTTTATTGTGATTTTTTTCCAAGCACATTTTACCAATTCCAAACCATATCAATCTTAATAACTACCATTATTTTTTATTTAACCATTTATGAGTGCTATACAATAGTCCAGGAAAGCTGGAAAAGAAAAACAGGTCAAGAAGAACTGACAAAAAGAATTGCAAAATAATTAGGAATTAATGTGAAGATTAATTTTTAGTCAATTCTGCAAGACAGACTTTCAGGAAAGGAGGTGGAATAAAAATGAGCTCCTAAATCTTAATCCTGGATTCTGGAAGATATATTCCTCAAACTATCGGACAAGAGGAGGTGGTGCTGGTCCTTCACGAGTCACTCTAATCTGTTCATAAAGCCTATATATAAAGCCTTAATATATAGTATTTCACAATACTTCATGGTATTCTAATTAAATAATTTTTTGGAATCTTAAGTCTCTGAGAGCCTGACACCGAGTAATTCTGGAGACTCCAGGAAAGTGGCAGTTCTGTAAAATGTTGGCGCTGGAGACTAAATGCTCCCTGATAGTTTCACACCTAATTCACTTAACACACACACATACACACACACACACACATTACCCACAGTGACAGTGGGACTGAGTGACATCAGATGTATGATAGTTTTTTAATTTTCTATCATCCATATAGTGTTGTATAGTCATGAAACTATTGTCATGAGACCTGTCATTCTGAGGAAATATGCCTCAGAATGACTGGTCTTCTATGTGTACATTTTTTTTTTTTTTGAAGTGTTTAGAAGCTGCACTTTAAAAAAATAAAAAGACATTTACTGGTTCCTTTTTTACTATTATTTCAAAAAATCACCACGACAAAACCATTCAAGCTATCCAAAATTCATTCGCACCTGTTCTGTAAGATAAATTATTTAAACAGTGGTAAAAGAGGATGTGGTGCTGAACCTTCAAGAGTCACTCAAAACGTATCTGTCCATAAAGCCTATAAAGAATTATTCTTAATATACAGTTCACAATACTTCAGTTTGTTATTCTAATTAAGTGAAGGTCATTTTTATCAGTAAAATTCCTAAAATACATATTATTTTATTTGAAAGATTTCTATAAATGATTTAAATCATACTCGTTTCTACAATAATTATTTAAAAGTAATCCTATATCTCCATCTGGTGGCCATTATTGGTACTAAGAATTGCAAGCTTGATTTATAAGTTATGATAGTTTTAATTTTATGCTGGCTCTTGAAAATGATAAAGCTATGAAACTTACTGTGCTTCCTTCAAATGAGGACTTCTACTTATATGAAAAATTATGAAGAGTTAGAATGAAAAAATTTAAAGATATAGTAAAATAACTATTGTATTTTTTTATGTTACTTTAATAAATCTCTATGGCAACACCATTTAAGCTATCCTAAACCCATTCACAATTTAACATCTCAGTATATTGGCATCATGTTGAAAAGGGAGTATGGAGTAGTATGAGGAGGAGTATCAATTAATTTACAAGCTGATTTTATCATAAATCCACAATAACATTTCTGAGTTCTGTATAAATCTGTGTTGTTGTTTGTTTAGTTTTTTCTTTTATTTTTCATAGGAAGATAACTGACCCTTTACTCTCTTTTTTAATAAATGTGCTTATAAACCAAGGGCAAGCTATTTATAGCTGTATTTATAAACTGCTCCTGACTATTAATATTGGGACAAGGCTTTATAAAGCATGAACTGACTATTTACTAATGAGTGCAGTTATTATAAAGTGTTTTCAATGCATTTGCTAATGTTAACAAATTAGACATTATTTTACAGTGTTATCAAATCCTTAAATGACTCATAAGCATTTGTGAAAGTTCTGCTTGCATTACAGCTTAGTATTGATCTGTGAGCTGAACAGATTTACTGTTACATCCATGAGATTATGTAAATTCAAATAAATATAATGTCACAGGATGTCATAGGTCAGTATCAAATGAGTTTGAAATTATTATTTGCAGCACAAATAAGTTTTTTTTTTAGGATTTTTAAAAATCCCTAAAACTGTCAGAAAAAGGATAAGGCCTAAGCTATTTCTATGTGAGTGGCTAAATTTATTTTTGTTTTTATAACTATAATGCATATTTCTATGAAATTATACAAAATGTATAAAAAAGTACAACAGTTATTGTTTTCAAATGTTTTTTATTATTTTTTTTTTTTTAAATTAAATTAGCCTACTGCAAACAGCTTGAATAAAACCTGTTAATATTTATTATAGACCACTGTAACTGTGTATAATCTAACAAACAAGTTTATTATGAAAATAAAAGTGTGTACACCAGATAAATTGGACGATAAAGAAATTGCTAACAATAGTATAATAGAGCATGTTTTATGTTTTTAGGCGTTTAGATGCAGAAATGGACAAATCAAATGTAAAATAAAATGTATTGATTTAATTAAATATAGATTAATTCTTGTTAGAGCAAAATAATAAATAAATACGTACACACATTAAAAAAGCAGCCAAGATGAATGAATTTCATTTTTTATATAGATTAAAATTGAAGACAGAAGCAGCTGGTATATGAGGTCACTTAATATTCAAATCCAGTAGATCCACTTCAGATTTATTTCTCAACAGTTTATGTTCACGTGGCTGTTTTCGTTTATAGTCGCCAAGCTATTATGTGTTTTGAAATAATCTTGTCCGTGATGTGTTCGTTCGTACGACGAAAGGCAGAATCCTGCAGCTCGAGAGATATATGTTATTCTGCCAGTCGAGCTTTCAAATAGTCTTGCACACTTAAACGGGTCACAAACACCTGCATTTACCTCTTGTAGTGTTACAATGGGTTTATTGTGTGCATTAACCCATGGTAATATTTTATTTAAAAAAGCTCTTAAACAAGAATAAATTCGTTAGTTTTGAGTTCGACACTGTACGCGCTGATCGGAGGCAGTGATTTCAGATAGGCAGCGCAAATATTTCATTTTCACACAAACAGTTAAAAAACATCTGAATTTAGCTCTTGGTGTGTTCTAATTGGTTGATTGTGTGATATCGCTGTAATAATTTATTTTTAAAAGCTTTAAAACAGGAATAAATTCGTTTTTTCTGAGCTCTTTACTCCAGACGCTTGTGATCACAGCAGTGATTCATCTCTCCTATTTCTCACGTATCTCTGGCCAGAAATTATTTATCCATGAGCCCTGAACCGGTAATAATCAGATATGTTGTTGTAGCTTGTCAGTGTGAATTAAATCTAAGTATTTATTTGTATTTTTAACCGATTTAAAAGTGAAAGTAAAAGTCCGGTAATTGCACCTGTAGGGGCGCAATTTCTCTCAGACAATCGAAGTCTAAGCACATATACTCAAACAGAGGGACAGAGTGAGATGAGATGTCTGACAGTTTTTTAATTTTCTGTTATCCATACAGTGTTGTAAAGTCGTGAAACTATCCATATTTACTCAGAATTACTTTTTTTCTGTATGAAAAAAGGTTTTGAAGTGTTTGGAATTTAAAAATGCAGAACAATTAATAATTCCCTTTTTACTGTCATTTAAAAAAATCACAGAGACAAAACCATTCAAGCTATCCAAAATCTATTGGCAAATTAAGTTGTTTAAAATGTTTTGGCATCATGTAGACAACGTTTGGTGTGTATAGTGTTACTCTCCTCTGAGCAGTATGCATTAATTCACAGCTAAATGTAAAAAAAAATCCACATTCAAATCAAAATAGCTGACTTCCTGTTGATCGTAGCTGATGACTGTGAATTAGAAAGTTGTCTGTCTTGATGAGAACAATTTTTGTACCGAGTTTGGTGTCTGTAGCTAAAACTAACCCCCCCACTTTTGACAAAAGGTGGCGCTATAGAGTGCCTCTTCCACGCCCTCTTATGAACTTTTGCCAGTGTCTAGTTATCACAAATACTGATATGTGTTCTGAGTTTGATGAAATTCTAAGCATGTTATATGCCTCAAAATCACCTAAGGAAGTATTCCAGTTTAACATGTTGCCACGGCAACAATATTTTTAGATATCATTAACCCCCCAGCAGATTTATATCGGCTGTGTTTTAACATTATTCTGATGAAGTTTGAAGCAAATTGAGTAATAATAAGATGCTGAATTCAAAGCATTTTGAAAATGACACACTTCCTTCTGCCAGTTGGTGGCGCTATAACTTTGACTCCTAATAGTCACATATATGCGATCGACATCATACAAAGAATAATCTGATGAAGTTTGATTAAAATCAGGAAATGTATGTGGATGGTATTAGACACTTCCTGTTTCTCATTTCTCGCCATAATTTCAACACCTCGCCACGAGCAAACCGTTCGAAATATCAAAAATCCCCTGGCAATTTTTCATCCCCAATGTCTTGAGATCATGTTGACCGAATTTGGTGGCATTCGGCAAAAAAACCTATGACAAGTATTTCAAATTCCAGAGCATGCGCTTTTTACATAACTCTAAATAGCTGACTTCCTGTTGGGCGGAGCCTATGACATGCAATACGAAAGTTGTTCGGCACGATGAGATCTATATGTGTACTGAGTTTCATATGCATATGTGTGAGTATGTGTGAGCTATACATCAACATTTCTGACTGTGATCCAGGTGGCGCCGTAGAGCCCCTGTGCCACGCCCGGGTCCCAGCCTCTGCAGGCTCCTAAAGGCCACAGATTCCAAACTGTGCGCAAATTTTCAAGAGTTTTTGAGTATGTTAAGGACCCCAAAAGCCCCCACAACTTTGACGAAAAATATGAATACTAAACCCTAAATAACCAACTTCCTGTTGGGCGGAGCCTATGACATGCAGTACGAAAGTTGTTTGGTTTGATGAGATCTACATGTGTACCGAGTTTCGTGTGTCTACGTGCAAGTATGTATGATATATGGCCCTCAGTATTCCAGGGGGCGCTGTAGAGCCCCTGTGCCACGCCCATGTATCGGTCTCTGCCCAGCCCTAATGGCCGCAGGTTCCAAGGTGTGTGCCAATTTTCAAGAGTTTTCGAGCATGTTAAGGACCCCAAAAGCCCCCGTAACGTTGGAAAAAAAAATAATAATAATAAAAAATAATCCTAAGGAAAACAATAGGGCTCTCGCCCTCCAGGCTTGAGCCCTAATTAAAGCTGCAAGCAGCGATGAACGGGCCCTCGCACCCGGGCTCACCGCCATCGTGTGGCTTTAGTAAAAAGGTGAACGTTGAGAAATATGCATTTAATGTCCTAAATATAAGTGGAATATATCAAAGTATATCCCATATATGTGCCAATCTTACCGTTGCCAGCAGGTGGCGCTATCATTATAATGGAATATTGGCCTTCAGATGTGTTAAGGCCAGGACTCTTATCAAACATGTGAAGTTAGGGGAAGATTGAACATTTTATGCTTGAGTTACAAAAACTTCTCTTGCTGTGGCAAGACATCAAATTTTGTCATGGCGCCATGGAAACGCCCTTTAACAAAAACTCAAGATCTCCAAAAGTTAACATTGCACAGGCCTTTAGATTAGACTGACCACAAAATATATGTTAATCTCAAAAAAATTATAGGAGTAGTTTGTCGCAGCGTAAAACATGTCACTTCCTGTTGCCAATAGGTGGCGCTATGACTATAACTGAATGTGGGCATGTAGATCTGTTAAGGGCAGAAGTTTTGTCTAACATGTGAAGTTTGGGGCAGATTGGACATTGTATGTCTGAGTTACAGCAACTTCCTTTTTCATGGCGAAACATCGAAATTTGTCAGGCCGCCATGGACCCGCCCTTTAACGAAATCTAAAGATCTTTGCAATTTAACATCGCAAACGCCTTTAGATTTAACTGACCAAGTTTGGTGTTGATCTGAATATATCTCTAGGAGTAGTTTGTTAAAGTACAACACCTGAAAATGGCAAAAACAACGCCAATTTTGCAGAGAAAATTCTAAATAACCGACTTCCTGATGGGATTCGGATTTCATAACATGGGACATTTTTGTAGGTATTGGTGTGTTACATGTGTGTACCAATTTTTGTACATGTACTTGAAAAATAGCTTGAGGCACACTCCATTGAATGTGCATATGCACTCCGTTGAAAGTTTATAGGTGGCGCTATCGAGCCATTTTGCCACACCCAATGGAATATTGGCCTTCAGATCTGTTCAGGCCAGGACCCTTATCACACATGTGAAGTTTGGGCAAGATCGGACACTTTATGCCTGAGTTATAATATCTTTTATTCCCATGACGAGACATCGAACTTCGTCACGGCGCCATGGACACGCCATTTAACAAAAACTCAAGATCTTAACAACTAAACATCACACAGGTCTTTAGATTAGACTGACCACTAAAAAGACATTGATGTCATAAAATTTCTAGAAATAGTCTGTCACAGTGTAAAATATGTCACTTCCTGTTGCCAATAGGTGGCGCTATGACTATAACTGAATATGGACATGTAGATCTGTTCAGGTCAAGAGTCTCATCCAACATGTGAAGTTTGGGGCAGATTGGACATTGTATGTCTGAGTTACAGCAACTTCCTTTTTCATGGCGAAACATCAAAATTTGTCAGGCTGCCATGGACACGCCCTTTAACGAAACCTCAAGTCCTTCGCAATTTAAAATCGCAAATGGCTTTAGATTACGCTGACCAAGTTTGCTGTTGATCTGAATAAATCTCTAGGAGGAGTTCGTTAAAGTACAACCCCTGAAAATGGCAAAAACACCAATTTTGAAGGGAAAATGCAAAATAACTGACTTCCTGTTGGGATCCGGATTTCGTACCAAGAGACTTTTTTGTAGGTATTGGAGTGTTACATGTGTGTACCAATTTTTGTACATGTACGTGAAACATAGCTCGAGGCGCACTCCGTTGAAAGTGTATAGGTGGCGCTATAGAGCCATTCTGCCACACCCGGTGGAATATTGGCCTGCAGATCTGTTCAGGCCAGGACTCTTATCACACATGTGAAGTTTGGGGAAGATCGGACATTTTATGCCTGAGTTATAACATCTTTTATTCTCATGGCGAGACATCGAACTTCGTCGCGGCGCCATGAACAAGCCATTTAACGAAAACTCAAGATCTTCACAACTGAACATCGCACAGGCCTTTAGATTAGACTGACCACAAAAAAGACATTGATGTCATAAAATTTCTAGGAGTAGTTCGTCGCAGCGTAAAATATGTCACTTCCTGTTGCCAATAGGTGGCGCTATGAATATAACTGAATATGGGCATGTCAATCTGTTCAGCTTCGGAGTCTCATCAAACATGTGAAGTTTGGGGCAGATTGGTCATTGTATGTCTGAGTTATAGCAACTTCATTTTTCATGGCGAATCATCGAAATTCGCCAGGCCGCCACGGACACGCCCTTCAACGAAAACTCAAGATCTTCGCAATTTAACATCGCAAAGGCCTTTAGATTAGGCATACCAAATTTGGTGATGATTTGAAGAACTCTCTAGGAGGAGTTCGTTAAAATACAACACATGGAAATGACCAAAATTACACAAAATTTGCTCATAATATTAAAAATAACCGACTTCCTGTTGGGTTTAGAATTTCGCTCCAAGAGTCTTTTTTGTAGGTATTGGTGTGTTACATATGTGTGCCAATTTTCGTGCATGTACGTGAAACATAGCTGGAAGGCTGTTGATTTTCTTGGTATAGGTGGCGCTGTCGAGCCATTTTGCCACACCCTCTTCTGAATCCTATATCAGACGAAAATTTTCACCAGGTTTGACGCGTGTGCAAAGTTTCATGACTTTTTGAGCATGTTAAAGCCCTCAAAAATGCGATTCATTCGGGAGAAGAAGAAGAAGAAGAAGAAGAAGAATAATAAAAAACAAAGCAGATACAAGAGGGTCCTCGCACCTCGGTGCTCGGGCCCTAATAATAAACAAAGCAGATACAAGAGGGTCCTCGCACCTCGGTGCTCGGGCCCTAAAAACAAAGCAGATACAAGAGGGTCCTCGCACCTCGGTGCTCGGGCCCTAAATATAGCTGCAAGCAGCGATGGCGGGCTCAAGCCGTCAGTGCAACGCCACCCCGGTGGCATCGGGAAAACTGTGCCCAGCGGGCATAAGCATTTACAGTAACCCTCTGGCAATCAAGTTTTAAGGGATATGGCAGTTAAAGGGTTAATCCGACCCATCTAGACTTTGAAATCAGATACACAGAACAATATATATAACTTTAGTAACACTTTATTTTAATATATATATAAAATTTATAAGGTGTGCATTGTAGCTGACACCTAAATTAACACATTAAAATTGTTTTATGACTGCAAGTCTTTCTCATCAAATGCTATTGAGCTTCAAATTTGCTTTTGAGTCCATGTGAAAAAGTAGCATAATTTACATATGACTTACAATTTGTTTTAATAAACATTAAACATTCAATTTAATTGTGCATTATAGCTGTCACGTAGATGAACAATTACAGTTGTTTTTATGACTGTAAGTCATTATCTTCAAATGCTACTGATGTTAGAAAAGTGTATAACAATATCACATGTAACTTTAGAGACGGTCCCTAAATTTGAGACTCTCGAATGTCCAATGTCAAGCCAAATTTATGCCTGTTTTTTTTTTTTTTTTTTTTTTACTTTCTTTTTTCTTTTCTCTGTGCCTAATTGCTTATGTCCTTTACCCGGGCTGATGTCCATCCAAAATTCAAAAATTCAGCCGCAAACATGAGGTGCGAGTGATCGCGAGCGCGGATGGGAGAATGGTGGATGTTTTTTTTTTTTTAGCAACTGGGATGGTGTCCCCTCTGGAAGTCGGTGCCCTATGAAGACTGCATACTCTGCATATAGGGAGTCGGGGTACTATCTGGAAGATATATTCCTCAAACCGTCGTACAAGAGGAGGGGATGCTAGTCCTTCAAGAATCACTCAAAATATTCTGTTCATAAAGCCAATATATAAATAAATTCTTAATATATAGTATTCCACAATACATCATGCTATTCTAATTAAGTCCTTTTTTGGGATCTTTTACATCTCTCAGAACCTGACACATTGTTATTCTGAGAGTCAAGGAAAGTTGCAGTTCTGAAAAATGGTGGCACTCTAGACTAAATTCTCCATTATAGTGTCACACCTAATTCTTCACTTTAATTATTTTGCAGTTTAGGTGTTTCTGTTCTTCTCCACCTGTTTTTTTTCTTTCTGACCCTTCTGACCCAGTAAGCATTTTGCTGTCCAGTGGTCATGTCTTTACTTTGTGATTACTGTAGTGATCTAATTTTGAATATTTCTCATGAGGATCTAATAATTTTGTTTTTTTTTCAGTCTGAGTGAAATGTCTTTTTTTGGCTCATTTTATCAGTAAAGGAAAAGTGCCTTTATAGTTATTTTTTTCTCTTCCAGTCTTCATGGTCAACTACGTGTATATCACACTCGTTGCCTTCTCTAGTGCAGCTGAACCAATTCACATACCATTCGTCAATATTAGTGATATCACTAATCCCGGAAAAATGCTTGTTGTAGTCCAAACAATTTTTTTGTTGTAGTTTTTAAAAAGTGATTTTTGTATAATTGCGCATGTTTATATTTCATATAGTTGTCCGTCTTCATAAGAACAATTTATGTACCAAGTTTGGTGTCTGTAGCTAAAACTAATCCCCCCACTTTTGACAAAAGGTGGCGCTATAGAGTGCCTCTTCCACGCCCTTTTAAAAGCTTTTGCCATGGTCTAGCTATCTTTAATACTGATCTGTTTCGAGTTTCATGTAAATCTGAGCTAGTTATCTGCCTAAAAATCACCAGAACAGAACATGCAAGTTTGACACGTTGCCATAGCAACACTATATTAGATATAAATATCCCCACAACAGATTTTCTTCGGCCGTGTTTTGACATTTTTCTGATGAAGTTTGAAGCAAATCAAGTAAAAATAAGATGCTGAATTCAAAGCGTTTTGAAAATGATTCACTTCCTGCTGCCAGTTGGTGGCGCTATAACTTTGACTCCTAATAGTCACATATATATGATCGGTATCATACAATGAACAAACCAATTAAGTTTGATCAAATTCAGGAAATGTATGTGGATGTTATTAGACATTTCCTGTTTCTCATTTCTCGCCATAATTTCAACACCTCGCCACGGGCAAACCGTTCGAGATATCAAAAATCTCTTCGCAATTTAGCATCCCCAATGTCTTGAGATCGTGTTCACCGAGTTTGGTGGTGAACGGGTGGAGTTCCTCAGAGGAGAGGAGTTTTTCATAAAACCCTAAATAGCCAACTTCCTGTTGGGCGGAGCTTATGACATGCAGTGTGAAAGTTGTTTGGTTTGATGAGTTATATATATGTACCAAGTTTCATATGTATACGTGCAAGTATGCATGATATATGGCCCTCAATACTACAGGGGGCGCTGTAGAGCCTCTGTGCCACGCCCGTGTATCAGACTCTGCCCGGCCCTAATGGCCGCAGGTTCCAAGGTGTGTGGCAATTTTCAAGAGTTTTTGAGCATGTTAAGGGCCCCAAAAGCCCCCGAAACCTTGAAGAAAAATAATAATAATAATAATAATAACAAATAATCCTAAGGAAAACAATAGGGCTCTCGCCCTCCAGGCTTGAGCCCTAATTAAAGCTGCAAGCAGCGATGAACGGGCCCTCGCACCCGGGCTCACCGCCATCGTGTGGCTTTAGTAAAAAGGTGAACGTTGAGAAATATGCATTTAAACTCATAAATATAAGTGCAATATGTCAAAGTTTATTCCATATGTGTGCCAATCTTCCTGTTGCCAGCAGGTGGCGCTATCGTTATAATGGAATATTGGCCTTCAGATGTGTTCAAGCCAGGACCCTTATCGAACATGTGAAGTTTGGGGAAGATCAAATATTTTATGCCTGAGTTACAACAACTTCTCTTGCTGTGGCGAGACATCAAATTTTGTCATGCCGTCATGGACACGCTCTTTAACAAAAAATCAAGATTACCACAATTAAACATTGGACAGGCCTTTAGATTAGACTGACCACAATAAAAATACATTGATGTCAAAAAATCTCTAGGAGTAGTTTGTCTCAGCGTAAAATATGTCACTTCCTGTTGCCAGCAGGTGGCGCTATGGCTATAACTGAATATCGGCATGTAGATCTGTTAAGGGCAGGACTCTTATCTAACATGTCAAGTTTGGTGCAGATTGGACATTGTATGTCTGAGTTACAGCAACTTCCTTTTTCATGGCGAAACATCGAAATTTGTCAGGCCGCCACGGATACGCCCTTCAACGAAAACTCAAGATCTTCGCAATTTAACATCGCAAAGGCCTTTAGATTAGGCATACCAAATTTGGTGTTGATTTGAATAACTCTCTAGGAGGAATTCGTTAAAATACAACACATGGAAATGACCAAAATTACACAAAATATGCTCATAATATTAAAAATAACCGACTTCCTGTTGGGTTTAGAATTTCGCTCCAAGAGTCTTTTTTGTAGGTATTGGTGTGTTACATATGTGTGCCAATTTTCGTGCATGTACGTGAAACATAGCTGGAAGGCTGTTGATTTTCTTGGTATAGGTGGCGCTGTCGAGACATTTTGCCACACCCTCTTCTGAATCCTATATCAGACGAAAATTTTCACCAGGTTTGACGCGTGTGCAAAGTTTCATGACTTTTTGAGCATGTTAAAGCCCTCAAAAATGCGATTCATTCGGGAGAAGAAGAAGAAGAAGAAGAATAATAATAATAAATATAGCTGCAAGCAGCGATGGCGGGCTCAAGCCACCAATGCCATCGCCACCCCGGTGGCATCAGGTAAACTGTGCCCAGCGGGCACATGCATTCACAATATCCCTCTGGCAGTGAGGTTTTAAAGGATATGGCAGTTAAAGGGTTAATCCGAATCATCTAGACTTTAGAATCACATTCACAGAACAATATATATAACTTTAGTAACACTTTACAATAAGATTTAATTTATAAACATTATGTTAACATGAACAATATTTATATAGCATTCATTCATGTCAGTTAATATTCCAAACTTAAACATTAAAACATTGTTTTATTGTGATTTTTTTCCAAGCACATTTTACCAATTCCAAACCATATCAATCTTAATAACTACCATTATTTTTTATTTAATCATTTATGAGTGCTATACAATAGTCCAGGACAGCTAGAAGAGAAAAGCTCCTTATATTCATGTGTGTAGAATTGTTAGGCATGTTTTCTTTTACAGATGAAATGCGCTAAAATAGAGTTTTAACTCAAACTGTAAAGTCGAAAATTATGAAATACCCATGATAAATATCAAACACAAATGCAATACAGAAATGGATAAGTTAAGACTTGACCATTGTACAAAAAATGCTGACTGGGTCATGAGGTCAGAAAAGAAGAAGAAAAAAACAGGTCAAGAAGAACTGACAAAAAGAATTGCAAAGATAATTAGGAATTAATGTGAAGATTAATTTTTAGTCAATTCTGCAAGGCAGACTTTCAGGAAAGGAGGTGGAATAAAAATGAGCTCCTAAATCTCAATCCCGGATTCTGGAAGATATATTCCTCAAACCATCGGACAAGAGGAGGAGGTGCTGGTCCTTCACGAGTCACTCTAATCTGTTCATAAAGCCTATATATAAAGTCTTAATATATAGTATTTCACAATACTTCATGGTATTCTAATTAAATCATTTTTTGGAATCCTAGATCTCTCAGAACCTGGCACATTGTAATTCTGAGACTCCAGAAAAGTGGCAGTTCTGTAAAATGTTGGCGCTGGAGACTAAATGCTCCCTGATAGTTTCACACCTAATTCACTTAACACACACACACACACACACACACACACACACACACGCACACACACACACTACCCACAGTGACAGAGGGACAGAGTGACATCAGATGTATGATAGTTTTTTAATTTTCTATCATCCATATAGCGTTGTATAGTCATGAAACTATGCATATTTCCTCAGAATGACTTGTCTTCTATGTGTAAATTTTTTTTAAGTGTTTAGAAGCTGCACTTTAAAAAAATAAAAGACATTTACTGGTTACTTTTTCACTGCTATTTCAAAAAATCACCACGACAAAACCATTCAAGCTATCCAAAATTCATTCGCACCTGTTCTGTAAGATAAATTCTTTAAACAGTGGTAAAAGAGGATGTGATGCTGAACCTTCAAGAGTCACTCAAAACGTATCTGTCCATAAAGCCTATAAAGAATAATTCTTAATATACAGTTCACAATACTTCAGCTTGTTATTCTAATTAAGTGAGGGTAATTTTATCAGTAAAATACATAAAATTCATATTATTTTTCTTTGAAAGATTTCTATAAATGATTTAAATCATACTTGTTTCTACAATAATTATTTAAAAGTAATCCTATAGCTCCATCTGGTGGCCATTATTGGTACTAAGAATTGCAAGCTTGATTTATAAATTATGATAGTTTAAATTTTATGCTGGCTCTTGAAAATAATAAAGCTATGAAACTTACTGTGCTTCCTTCAAATGATGACTTCTACGTATATAAAAAATTATGAAGAGTTGGAATGAAAAATTTTAAAGATATAGTAAAATAACTGTTGTATTTTTTTTTTTTGTTACTTTAATAATTCGCTATGGCCACACCATTTAAGGTATCCTAAACCCATTCGCAATTTAACATCTTCAGTATATTGGCTTCATGTTAAAAAAGTTTGGTGTGAACTTCTTGTGTCTTCTTGGAGGAGTATGAATTAATTTACAGGCTGATTTTATCATATATCCACAACAAAATTTCTGAGTTCTGTATCAATCTGTGTTGTTGTTTGTTTATTTTTATTTTTTTATTTTTCATAGGAAGATAGCTGACCCTTTACTCTCCTTTTTAATAAATGTGCTTATAAACCAAGAACAAGCTTTTTATAGCTGTATTTATAAACTGCTTACTACTGACTATTAATATTGGGACAAGGCTTTAAAGCATGAACTGACTATTTACTTTTTGAGTTTTAAATTATTATTTGCAGCACAAATAAGGTTTTTTAGGATTTTTAAAAATCCCTAAAACTGTCAGAAAAGGATAAGGCCTAAAATTACTATGTATTTGGCAAAATGTATTTGTTTTTATAACTATAATGCATAAACTATGAAATTATACAAAATGTATAAAAAAGTACAACATTTATTGTTTTCCAATGTTTTTTATTTATTATATTTTTTGGGGGGGATTTACATTTAAAAAAAATTAGCCTACTGCAATCATTCTAAACAGCTTGAATAAAACCTGTTAATATTTAATAATAGATGAATGAGTTTCCTTTTTTATATAGATTAAAATTGAAGACAGAAGCAGCTGGTATATGCGGTCACTTAATATTAAAATCCAGTAGATCCACTTCAGATTTATTTCTCAACAGTTTATGTTCATGTTGCTGTTTTCGTTAATATTAGCCAAGCTATTATGTATTTTGAAATAATCTTGTCCATGATGTGTTCGTTCTTACGACGAAAGGCAGAATCCTGCAGCTCAAGAGATATATGTTATTCTGCCAGTCGCGCTTTCAGTCTTGCACACTTAAACGGGTCACAAACACCTGCATTTAGTTCTTGTATTGTTATAATGGGTGTATTGGGTTCATTTATGGCAATATTTTATTTTAAAAAGCTCTTAAACAAGAATAAATTCGTTAGTTTTGAACTTGTGACACTGTACGCGCTGATCGGAGGCAGTGATTTCAGATAGGCAGCCGCAAATATTTCATTTTAAAACAAACAGTTCAAAAACATCTTAATTTAGCTCTTGGTGTGTTCTAATTGCTGAATTGTGTGATATCGCTGCAATACTTTATTTTTAATAGCTATAAAACAAGAATAAACTTGTTTTTTTCTGAGCTCGTCATTCCACACGCTCCTGCTCAGGGCGGTGATTCATCTCTCGTGTTTCTCACGTATCACTGACCACACATCAATTATTAATGAGCCCTGACCTGATAATAATCATATATGTTGGTTTAGCTTGTCATTGTGAATTAAATCCAAGTATTTCTTTGTATTTTAACCGATTTAAAAGAGAAACTAAAACTCCGGTAATTGCACCTGTAGGGGCGCAATTTCTCTCAGACAATGGAAGTCTAAGCACACACACTCAAACAGAGGGACAGAGTGAGATGAGATGTCTGACAGTTTTTTAATTTTCTATTATCCATACAGTGTTGTAAAGTCGTGAAACTATCCATATTTTCTCAGAATGACTTTTTTCTGTAAGAAAAAAGGTTTTGAAGTGTTTGGAATTTAAAAATGCAGGAAAATTAATAATTCCATTTTTACTGTCATTTAAAAAAATCACCACTACAAAACCGTTCAAGCTATCCAAAATCCATTGGCAATTTAAGTTGTGTAAAATGTTTTGGCATCATGTAGACAAAGTTTGGTGTGTATAGTGTTACTCTCCTCTGAGCAGTATGCATTAATTCACAGTTAAATGTAAAAAAAAATCCACATTCAAATCAAAATAGCTGACTTCCTGTTGATCGTAGCTAATGACTGTGAATTAGAAAGTTGTCCGTCTTGATGAGAACAATTTTTGTACCGAGTTTGGTGTCTGTAGCTAAAACTAACCCCCCCACTTTTGACAAAAGGTGGCGCTATAGAGTGCCTCTTCCACGCCCTCTTATGAACTTTTGCCAGTGTCTAGTTATCATAAATACTGATATGTGTTCTGAGTTTGATGAAATTCTAAGCATGTTATAAGCCTCAAAATCACCTGAGAATTATTGCAGTTTGACATGTTGCCACGGCAACAATATTTTTAGATATCAATATCCCCCCAGCAGATTTATATCGGCTGTGTTTTAACATTATTCTGATGAAGTTTGAAGCAAATCGAGTAAAAATAAGATGCTGAATTCAAAGCATTTTGAAAATGACACACTTCCTGCTGCCAGTTGGTGGCGCTATAACTTTGACTCCTAATAGTCACATATATGCGATCGACATCATACAACGAATAATCTGATGAAGTTTGATTAAAATCAGGAAATGAATGTGGATGGTATTAGACACTTCCTGTTTCTCATTTCTCGCCATAATTTCAACACCTCACCACGAGCAAACCGTTCGAGATATCAAAAATCTCCTGGCAATTTTTCATCCCCAATGTCTTGAGATCATGTTGACCGAATTTGGTGGCAATCGGCAAAAAAACCTATGACAAGTATTTCAAATTCCAGAGCATGCGCTTTTTACATAACTCTAAATAGCTGACTTCCTGATGGGCGGAGCCTATGACATGCAATATGAAAGTTGTTCGGCACGATGAGATCTATATGTGTACTGAGTTTCATATGAATATGTGCAAGTATGTGTGAGCTATACATCAACATTTCTGACTGTGATCCAGGGGGCGCCGTAGAGCCCCTGTGCCACTCCCGGGTCCCAGCCTCTGCAGGCTCCTAAAGGCCACAGATTCCAAAGTGGGCGCAAATTTTCAAGAGTTTTTGAGTATGTTAAGGACCCCAAAAGCCCCCATAACTTTGACGAAAAATATGAATACTAAACCCTAAATATCCAACTTCCTGTTGGGCGGAGCCTATGACATGCAGTACAAAAGTTGTTTGGTTTGATGAGATCTACATGTGTACCGAGTTTCGTGTGTCTACGTGCAAGTATGTATGATATATGGCCCTCAGTATTCCAGGGGGCGCTGTAGAGCCCCTGTGCCACGCCCGTGTATCAGTCTCTGCCCAGCCCTAATGGCCGCAGGTTCCAATGTGTGTGCCAATTTTCAAAACTTTTTAAGCATGTTAAGGGCCCCAAAAGCCCCCGAAACCTTGAAGAAAAATAATAATAAATATAGCTGCAAGCAGCGATGGCGGGCTCAAGCCACCAATGCCATCGCCACCCCGGTGGCATCAGGTAAACTGTGCCCAGCGGGCACATGCATTCACAATATCCCTCTGGCAGTGAGGTTTTAAAGGATATGGCAGTTAAAGGGTTAATCCGAATCATCTAGACTTTAAAATCACATTCACAGAACATATATATTTAGTAACACTTTACAATAAGATTTCATTTATAAACATTATGTTAACATGAACAATATTTATATAGCATTCATTCATGTCAGTTAATATTCCAAACTTAAACATTAAAACATTGTTTTGTGATTTTTTTCCAAGCACATTTTACCAATTCCAAACCATATCAATCTTAATAACTACCATTATTTTTTATTTAATAATTTATGAGTGTTATACAATAGTCCAGGAAAGCTGGAAGAGAAAAACTCCTTATATTCATGTGCAGAATTATTAGGCATGTTTTCTTTTACAGATGAAATGCACTAAAAAAAGAGTTTTAACTCAAACTATTTTAACTCAAAGTCGAAAATTATGAAATACCCATGAGAAATATCAAACACAAATGCAATACAGAAATGGATAAGTTAAGACTTGACCATTGTACAAAAATGCTGACTGGGTCATGAGGTCAGAAAAGAAGAAGAAAAAAAAAACAGGTCAAGAAGAACTGACAAAAAGAATTGCAAAATAATTAGGAATTAATGTGAAGATTAATTTTTAGTCAATTCTGCAAGACAGACTTTTCAGGAAAGGAGGTGGAATAAAAATGAGCTCCTAAATCTTAATCCCGGATTCTGGAAGATATATTCCTCAAACCATCGGACAAGAGGAGGTGGTGCTGGTCCTTCACGAGTCACTCTAATCTGTTCATAAAGCCTATATATAAAGTCTTAATATATAGTATTTCACAATACTTCATGGTATTCTAATTAAATCATTTTTTGGAATCTTAGATCTCTCAGAACCTGACACATTGTAATTCTGAGACTCCAGGAAAGTGGCAGTTCTGTAAAATGTTGGCGCTGGAGACTAAATGCTCCCTGATAGTTTCACACCTAATTCAATTAACACACACACACACACACACACACACACATCACCCACGGTGACAGAGGGACAGAGTGACATCAGATGTATGATAGTTTTTTTAATTTTCTGTCATCCATATAGTGTTGTATAGTCATGAAACTATGCATATTTCCTCAGAATGACTTGT